>NW_008340203.1:621746-623574 GCF_000622305.1 Nannospalax galili
ATTACTTTCTGCGCTCCTTGGCACCCGAGCATGGATATAAAGTCATCAGGTGGATTTCAATGGTAATGTTTTTCACATCTACTAATTATTAAGGAGCAAATTTTTATGCTTTGAAGAATTATTTTTTTAAGTTTTTAAAAAATGTAGTAACCACATGATTAGAAGAAGCATTTCATTACAGCTTTAACATGTTCAGTAACATACTCCAGAGCAAGGATACATCTCTTTCAAAAGTGGCTGTGAATTTTTAGGTTCACAGTTGAATTAATAGTTATACAATATTGAACTCAGTATAAATCCTGCAAGATATAAAATTAGATGGGTTTTTACCCTTTAAAGAGTATCTCCATTTCAAGATATGCTGTTTCTTACATTTTTAAAATATTATTTTTAAATTTTTTTAGAAGAAGATTAACATTACCACTTTAACATGTCCACTAACAGTTTCCAGAGCAAAGACCCAGCTCCTTCAAAAGTGGCTATATAATTTCTAGGTTCACTGTTGAATCAATGCAGTTCTACAATATTGAATTTGGTATAAGCCCTGCAAGACATAAAACTGAATGAGTTTTTAACCCTCAAAAAAGATCTCCATTTCATTCTAAAATATACTGTTTCTTATAGAAAGATTAATTGTTTTTGCTACTAACACTGAGATGTTGGCACATGCATCTCTAATCTGTATGTATCTGATTATTACTATTCATAATCACTTGCACTTGGATCCTTGGCCCCTGTGTATGTCTATAAAGTCATCTGGTAGATTTCAGCGGTAATGTTTATCACCACTACTAATTAACATGATGTAAACTTTTATGCTTCCTCCTCAAATAGAGTACATTTTTTAAAATTTGTTGATTTTTTTGTGTTTGTATATCACACAGACCACCCCAAACCATCTTATTCAACTATACACCCGCTTCCCAGATGGCACTGTCCCATAGCCTCCCTCCCCCGACTAGAGCCCTTATACTCTGTTATCCCTGCTACTGTCCACTGTGTTGTCTGCATCCCAGCAGTTCCCCACTACTTGTCCATCTGGTGAATCTAGTCAGCCTATCTAGAGGTCTTTGTTTTAGGAAGGTCAGCTGTTCCTCATCTAGCAGGACTCAGTTGTCAATATTCCTTTAGATAAGACTGGGGTCTGCTGTTTATTTTCCCAGTTCTATGCTGGGTTACTATCTGGGAATTCCTTTGGCCACCCTGGCCAACAACTCAAAAGAAAGTATTGCCTGTCTGGCATTGTTGCTTGTTATGTAGCCTTTAGCTATACATCTGGACTCTTAAGAAATTATATTGGCCCCTTTAATCTTTGGTTATACTTTCCTTTTGGGTATTTAAGGCCACACAGGTATTTATTTTTACTCTTAAGGTCCTTTGAGGATCTGTTCCTCAGGGGTCACATGGGCTTGGGAGGTGCCCCTGGCTCCTTTCTTTTACCAGTTCTGCCTATGTGAAGATAAGTCAAAGGTCCAGCTCAACCATAGCTGGCTTCTCTTGGAAGCATGGAGGAAATGATTCCTCTGCATTGACTCTCCTCTTTGTAGACTGGACACTGGTTCAAGTCCATCTGGTGGGGACTCCATGACCTCCTTGATCAAGTGAACAGGTGACTCACCACAGTTATAGGACATTTTGAGAAAAGCTCATAGTCCCCTGGAACTTAGTTGATCTTGGAGGGCAAGGAGCAAAAACTGTCCTTTAAAACCAAATTAGTATAGGCCTCAAAGTATGGTTGTTCAATATCCAAGAAGGTTAGGCCCACCAGTCTGGTTCTTTTGATTACCATGTGCTATGTAGATAAAGCCTAGGCAAAAACCAAAGAGTC
>NW_008340203.1:623937-624430 GCF_000622305.1 Nannospalax galili
GTTTTTTTTTTTTCAGGTTCTTTCTTTTCCTTTACGTCACTGCTTTCTTGACATATTCCTGGTTCCTGTTGTTATGTCTGGATACATACTCAATTTTCAGGATTTTGTTCTAGGATCCACATATAAGGGGGAACATATGTCTATTTTTTTTCTGAGTCTGTGTTACTTCACTTAGTATAACAGTTTCTAGTTCCATCCATTTACCTGCAAATATCATGATTTCATCTTTCTTTACTGCTGAGCAAAACTGCATCATATAATGAACCACATTTTCATTATCCACTCGTCAATTGAGGGGCACTTATGTTGCTTCCATCTCTTTGCTATTGTGAAAAGAGCAGCAACAAAAATGGATGTAAATATGTCAGTGCAATAGGATGTGTTCTTTGAGTATATGCCAAGGAGTTATATAACTGGGTCAAATGGTAGGTTCATCTGTCTTTTTTTTTTTTTTTTTTAGTTTTCCACACTGCTTTCCATAGGGGTTGAACAA
>NW_008340203.1:624562-665637 GCF_000622305.1 Nannospalax galili
ATCTCTGTTCAGCTCCTTAGCCCATTGTTTAACTGGGTTACTTCTTGTCTTGATTCTCTGTTTTTTGAATTCACTATATAGTCTGGATATTAAAACTCTGTCAGTTGTGTAACTGGTGAAGATTTTCTAGCAGTCTGTATGTTTTCTGTTCACTTCCCTGGTTGCCTCCTTTGATGTACAGAACCTTTTTAGTTTAATGAGGTCCCATTTGTTAATTCTTGCCCTTGTTTCCTGAACAATTGATGTCCGGTTTAGAAAATCCTTTCCTACACCTGTATCTTGTAGGTTTTTCTCATTGTTTTCTTCTAACATTTTCAGAGTTTCAGGCTTTACATTGAGGTCTTTGATCCATTGCTTGACTTTTGTGCAAGGTGAAAGATAGGGGTTTAGTTTCAGTCTTCTGCAGGTGGAGATCCAGTTTTGCCAGCACCATTTGCTGAACATGCTGTCTTTCCTCCAGTGAATGTTCTTGGCCCCTTTGTCAAATATCAGGTGGCTGAAATTGCATGCACTCATTTTTGGGTCTTCAATTTTGTTTCATTGATCTATGGGTCTATTTTTGTGCCAGTACCATATTGTTTTTGTGACTATAGGTCTGTAATGCAGCTTAAAATCTGATATAGTAATCCCCTCAGTATTGCTGTTAGTGCTCAGGGTTGCTTTGGCTATCCAAAGTCTTTTGTGCTTCCATATGAATCTTAGTATGGTGTTTTCCAATTCTGTGAAAAATGTCATGGGGATTTTGATTTGCATTGCATTGAATCTATAAATGACTTTTTGTAGATGGTCATTTTCACAATATTAATTCTTCTAATCCATGAGCATGGGAGGTCCTTCCATCTTCTGATGTCTTCCTCAATCTCTTTCTTTAAAGATTTACATTTTTCATTTTAGAGGTGTTTGGTCAGGTTTATTCCAAGATATTTTATTTTCTTTGCAGCTATTGTGAAGGGGAGTGTTTCCATGTGTTCTTTCTCTGATTTCTTGTTATTGTTATATACAAAGGCTAGACTTTTGTAGGTTAATTTTGTAACCTGCCACTTTACTGAATGTGTTAATAATTTCTTGACATTTTCTAGTGGAATTTTTGTCATCTCTTAGATACAATATTATATCATCTGCAAAAAGGGATAATTTGATCTCTTCTTTTCCAATTATTGATCCTTTAATTTCCTGCTCTTGTCTTATTGCTCTTTCAAAAATTTCAACCACTCTCTTAAAGAGGAGTGGAGATAGTGGACAGCCTTGTCTGGTTCCTGATTTCAATGGGAATGCTTCCAGTTTTTCTCCATTTAGAATGATGTTGGCTGTGGGTTTGTTATATATAGCTTTAATTATGTTGAGGTATGTTCCCTCCAGTCCAATCCCCTCTAGGACTTTGAACATAAATGCATGCTGAATTTTGTCAAATTTATTAATCCATAGGTATACAGCTTCAGTTATGTGAAATTAATAAGTTCTAGAGATTTGCTGTTAATGTTGTTATCTATAATGTTGTATACTTAAACCTGTGAGGAGGGTAGTTCTCATACTACATATTCTTAATGCAATAAAATAATATTTATAAAAGAATTAATCCATGGAAGAATGCAACTGTTAAGTGATTTAATTGTTCCCAGGATAATCAGTTAAATTGAACTGTATAAAAATAAATTATAATAAATTGGGCATAGTATAAGAATATTGCCGGGAATTGTGGTGCATGCCTTTAACCCCAGCACTTGGGAGGAAGAGACAGGCGGATCTCTGTGAGTTCAAGGCCAGCCTGGTCTTCATAGTGAGTTCCAGGACATCTGGGGCTACAGGGAGACCCTGTCTCAAAAAGACCAAAAAAGAAAAGTATTTATCAAGGGGCTGGAGAGATGGTGCAACAGTTAAGAGCACTGACTGATCTTTCAGAGGACCTGGGTTCGATTCCTAGCACCCACATGGCAGCTAACAATCACCTGTAACTCCAGTTCTAGGGGAATCCAATGCTCTCTTCTGACCTCTGCAGGCATTGCATGGCCTAGTTGCACTTACACAGATAGGCAATACACTCATACCCATAAAATAAAAATAATGAAAAAAGAGGTAGAAGCAGGAGGATCAGAAGTTCAAGGTTAACCTCAACTACACAGTGAGTTCCAGCCTAGACTGGGCTACATGGCACCATATTGAAAGTTAATCCTCAAGTTGATATGATACTGTTAATTGTAGGAGAGGCCTTTTGGGGATAATTAAGATTGGACAAAGTTTTCAAGGTGGAGCTCTGAACAGGACTGGTGTCTTCAATAAAAAGAAGATATCCATGCTGTTTGCTCTACCTTATCATATGATGATGCCTTGTGCCAGGCTATGACACAGCAAGAAGGCCTTTACTAGAGGCTGGCATTGTGAGTCTAGACTTGCTAGCCAAAGAAACTTCTCTTCTTTATAAATTAGAAGAAAGAAAGCATTAGCCCATTTGGGAGTGTTCTAGTTTGTTTCTCCATTGCTGTGACAAGATACTCTGACCAATACCAACTTGGAGAGGAAAGGGTTTATTTGACTTATTTCTCCTGTCGAATTTGTGGCACCCAATGTCCTTCAGTTTGGTTCCATTCTCTGGAGCCTGATTAGCCCACCAAGAGTCCCATCCTTGAAAGATACTATCTCTCCCCCTCCCAGCAGCCATCAGTTGCCCAAAGTTCCTTAGGATAGGTTGGAACTTCTTACTTACTTCCCCTTGTCTGCTGGGATTTTGTGTGCTTTAAGCTTGCAAGGGATCTGTCCATGCTTGTCACTATTGCTGTGAGCTCATACAAGTAACTGAACTTGTCTGGAAATCTCTGTTCTCTTGTGGACATCTACCACCTCTGGCTCTTATAATCTTTCTGCCATCTCTTCTATAGTGATCCCTGAGCTTTGTGAGGCAGAAGTTTGATATAGGTGTCCTATTCAGGAATGAGCACTCTGCAGCCTCTTGTTCTTTGCACTTTGGCCAATATGGGCTTTTGTGTCAATCATCATCTGATGTGTAATGAAACTTCTTTGGTGCAAGAGTTGTATTAATCTATGGGAATAGCAATAGTTTAGTATGATAACTATTTAATGGAAAATTAGTGTTAGGCTCTCTCTGTGTCCTGCGATTTGTCTAGCCTCAGGTTCCTAAACCTGATAATAATGTCAGGTATGGTCTCCATCCTATGAAGTAGATCTTAAATCAAATTAGAGGATGTTTGGTTCTCCCATAATAGTCATGCCACTACTGCACCTGTGGACGTATCTTGTCAGGTCAGTTGTTGTACTTCACAGGATTCACAGCTGGGCAAAGTTGGTGACTGTTTTTCCCTTCCAGTACCATGCATAGCACCTTCTACCCTATGGATGCTAGCCAGTAGAGATGAGGCTTTAAAATCAGCACCAGCTTGACTTCTCCTTGTTTGTGCTATAGTTCGTTTACGTAGTGCTCTGATGTCACATTCGTCACCTTCAGTTTTCCCCAGCCTCAGACATTCACTTCCACTTTTCTTGTAGTTACTATGAAATGTTTTCACACATATAATGTCCAAAGACGCAGGCCCATAGAAGATTGTAGAACGTTGTTTACAGCCTTTCTACAATGATCTTTCTGATTTTTTTAAACCCGTTAATTTATTCAATGTTGTCTAAAAACAAAAGTGACTGTTAGCGAAAACTAGGCTGTGTCAAATGTGACTCAGCATCCACTGTAATGCTGCAAAAGCCCTGCCATCTAACTTACAAGTCTGAGCAAAGCACAGTTATTCAGGCCAAGGTGGAAATCTTAAAGACAAATACAAACACAATAGACTGTCTGTATGGGAAGGTAGTGGTTTATTTTGGCATAGGGATATAACAGGAGGCAACTGGGGCATTAAGAATGATCAAAGAGAATCATCACTGAACATTTATGATAGAGACTATGATCAATAATGTCGAAAAATCAACTTGTAGACCCCTGAACTTGACAGCTTGGTACTAAAAGTTAGGAAGAATTTGGAGAGAATTGATTAGATCAATTCAACAGTTGGTATAATTCAAGCAAATTTACACTTGAATGAGAAGGAGAGATCCACATGAAGAATTTAGATTGAGGCTAAAATGTGGTCAAAGAGTTGCTGTTGGGTTCAATAAAATCCGAGACACAACTCAAAAGAGAAGCACCGACCCCACTTTGTATGTCCTAATGGTCAGCTATGGAGACAGAGGTGAGGTAATAGCTTGGTTCAGGGCAAGGGGCTCAGCAGCAAGGGATGGCACAGCACATGGGGCGGGGGCAGGTGGAGATGACACAGGTTGGGCGGTAGCAAGTGGTGTGGCAGGAGACTTGACCACAGACTGGGCGCAGGCAGCAGCAGGGGCGACAGCAGGGACGGCAGCAGCTGGAGCTACAGCAGCTGGAACCGCCACAGGAGGGTTGGCAGCAGCTGGAGATGCAGCAGCTGGGCTGGCAGCAGGGGGGACGGCAGCAGCTGGAGATGCAGCACTGGGGCCTGCAGCAGCTGGACACAGAGCAGCTGGGCCGGCAGCAGGTGGTCCTGCAGCAGGTGGTCTGGCAGCAGCTGGGCTGGCAGCAGCCTTGACCACAGCCCTGCTCAGAGCAGACAGAGCCACAACAGGAGCTGACCATGGTGTCAGAGGGGGAGGTGGGTTTTTAAGTGAGTGTTTCCTGAATTTGAAGGAGTCCTTACTGGTGTTCTCTTTTATACTACGCTCAGCAAGTTGTGTTATCATGAGCAATACTCTTTCCTTGTTGTTTTTCCTGTTGGGAAATCAATTAACATTATTAAGTTATAATTATGTTTGCAAAGTTAAATACATGTAGGAAAATCATCATTTTCTTTTTCTCTATAGTCATGATTCATTGCTTTAAAGCTTGTGAAACCACATTCATGTTTTTCCTTCTGCCTATACAACTCTCTAAATTTGGACTATTACATGATGTGTTTTTACATGTGCCACTCTATTCTTGCATGGTAATATTCTGAGAATGGCTCATAGTATGTTAAGCCTCTTTTTATGTGCATGTGGATAAGCATAAGCGACTACCTGGCAGAGCACTATTAAAGAAGCAGGAAGAAAGATTTGTAGCTGCAGTTGTTTGTGTAGAATATGGGGCAATTGATTTCAAAGCTCTTTGTACTGAGTGTACCTGAACAGTTGGCTTTAAGTCAATATTTTCTAATAGCAAAGATTCATTTCGGAAGTCAAGCTTCTCCCTCTAGGAATATTTTCCCTGTATCTTGTGCTAAACATTAAGCAGCTCATTCTATGATCTGAGAAGCCAGCATATGCAGTGGATTCCACATTCTAATAAAAGTTCCATGTGAACCATCCTCCCTTTACTAATGCTTATTTAATAATTATGGCTTCCAGATACTCTGCTTGGGTAATAAGATCATAGAAAGCTTTGCTCTTTTTCCTATAAGCACTAAAATATGATAGGTTAAAAGGGAAATTCTGGCACAAATTCAAAGCATTTTAGGATCAGGATCCAAACCAATGGTTACATATTTAAATCCTGTGCACTTTAAAAAAAATCAGATCGCAGCGACCACCACTATTTGTGACTGCTGGCCACCCTCTGGGTCTTCTGTGTGTGCTTTGTGATTATTGATTTTTCTTTTCAAAGAACCCATGAGGTATCCAGTCTCCACAGTTTACACAGAAGTGAGTTGGTGTTTTTAGGAATTTTTAACAGTCTACAACACAAAAAGATGATTCATTTTAAGTCTTTGATTGTCTTGTTTTATATCATGATGTGCCTCCTTCAAATTCTTCCCAGCAACTTCTTTTTCTTTAAGTCAAATGGTGGATCAGCCTTCCTTCCTCCTCAGTGTTTTCTTTGACATATTGTTTTATGGAAACTTTGTCTGCTCCCTTTGCTTGTCTTTATACTGGGAAATGGTCTATGTGAGTCCATCTGACTATGCTCTGAATGTGCTCATCTCTCTGACCTTCAGATGGTCAACTCCTGAAGTGGATATTATCATCATGTCATCTTCACGCTTGGTATGGTGATCAAGCTTCATTATCATCTTGGTAGGCTTAGCATCACCTTGGAGACTCACATCTGGGTGTTTCAAAGAGGGGTTTCCAGAAAACTTTAAGAGAGCAGAGAAGAACCACTCTGAATGTAGGTGACACCATCCTATTTCCTGAGGAGAAAAGAACCGAGCAGCAGCGTTCATCTCTCTCTGCTTCCTGATTGCATTTGCCGTGTGACCAGCCACCTCGCACTCTTGCCGCCCACCATACCTGCCCTATTATGATGAGCTGTATCTCCACAAGTATAGGCAAAACAAACCCTTGGTCCCTCAAGTTGCTTTTGCCAGTGATTTGGTCGTAACAATTAGAAGAGTAACTAATACACTAAGAATGAAGGTCCATTTCTCATGTTTGCTTCTTGTACTTTTAGAATTACTTTTAAATTTTCAATTGTTTTTAAACCACATAAAGTATTTTTTGGTTCCAGAATAAATTCTACAAAACGAGGCATTCCTAAGAAACTCTTAATTCTGCTTTTCTTCCTTGTGTTTACTCCCTCCTTTCTCTATGGATAATCTCTTGCTTTTGATTGACACATATTATTTGTATGTATTTATGAAGTACACTGCGATAGCTTGGCTAATGCACATATTGGGCAATGATTAATTTAGAACAATTAGCATATCCATCACCTTAAACTGCTGTTGTTTTTTAAATGGAAGGTTTTCTTCACATTACCATTTATTTTAATATAAGTTCATATTTACTGTCTTCTTTGTTTGATATTCTTTTTATCTATTATTTTTATTTTGTGCATATGAGTGCATTGCCTGCATGTGTGCAAGTGCACCCGTGTCATACGATGCCCATGAAGGTCAGAAGAAGGCATCAGATTCCCCTGGAACTGGAGTTATAGATGGTTGTTAGCTGCCATGTGGGTGCTGGGAACCAACCCCTTGCAAACCAAGGTCGTCTGCAAGAGCAGTCAGTACTCTTAACCACTGAGCCATCTCCCTAGCCCCTTGATAAACATTCTTATTCTATGCATAGTTTATTGCAATTTTCTTTGGTTCATTTATTACCTGATAGCAATGATATATTATTTAATCTGTAGTAGTGATTTCAAATATTCTCATTCAACTTCAGCTATTAAACAGTCAATTTTGTGGACATCATATTGTTTATTTGGCAAGTCTTCTTTGGGTTATTCCAAGGCTTTGTATGTAAAAATGATACTCTGCATTTGAAAACTAGTCTTTTTTGTTGAGTTCTTTGTTTAAAGGTTGCATCCAAGTATAAGCTCTACCTTATTGATTATTTAAGGATTTCAAAATGAAATCAATTTCCCCATGCTTTATCTTTAATTACACAGTATATTGATTTTCTTTCTGATCCTGTAGAGTTTCTGTTTTTGAAGTTTTGCTTTATAATTTATTCTCATGTCACCTTTAGCATAACTGATCTCACTGTGCCTTCTATAAAGCTTTTAGATTCGGCCTGTTTAGTTTGCACACTACGGGAATGACTGATGCTTTATCTCTGTTCTATCCATTACCTATGAGTTGCACCTCTCATTCTCCAAACTACAAGGTTTTAGGGAGTCTCTAGAAGGGAAAGGTAGAATATGTCACTAGTAAACAGCCCTTTGGAATAATGCTTCTCCTGTTTTATCTAAAGAGGAACTCCAAAGCTAAACTTCATTTCTATAAATAAAAGCACAAACAAAAATACTGTTCACAAACCTAAGTGGACAAACATATAGGCAAATATTTAAAAGATAATCTAGCTACCAGAGACTTTGCTGAGAAACTCCACAATGATGTTGACTCTGTGGGTGCGGAGTCTTGTGCTGGTCAGCTCTTGCTGTTACCTCAGCACTTTCAATAGAGTCTCCATCTAAAGTATTCAATAAATGCTTCTTGAATGAGTGAATGAAGAGATTGGCGTTTGAAATGATTAATGGAAGTGGACCCACTTTTCAGCAAGCCAAGATACCACTTGGGAAAGGACATGGAGACAGTTTCCAGGAGCTCTGCAGGACTTTGTGATCCTGCAGCCTGTGTTTGCCACAGCTTCTAGCAAAACACATGTCTTTTGTTGTTGCAGTTGTTAGTTGTTTGTTTCTTGATACAGAATCTCCCTGTAGCCCCAGCTGGCCTGGGACTTGCTATGTACACCATCCCAGGCTGGCTTCTATTGCAGAGATCTGCCTGCCTTTGCCTCCCTGGGATTAAAGGTGTGCATCACTACATCCGTCTCTCTCTCTCTCTCTCTCTCTCTCTCTCTCTCTCTCTCTCTCTCTCTCTGTCTCTGTCTCTTTCTCCATGCTGGTCTATATGCACATATGCATACCTGTATGGTAGCCAGGGATCAACCTTAAGTGTTGTTCAGCAGAATCTGTCCACTTTGTTTTTTGAGACAAGGTCTCTTCCTGGGACCTGGGGTTCACCAATTACACTAATCTGGCTGGCCTGTTAGCCTCAAGGATTCACTTGTCTCTGCTTTCCCAACACTAGGGTTGCCATCACATACTACCACACCTGGCTTTTGTACATGGGTTCTGGGTTTTGAATTCAGGTCCTCATTTTGTGAAGCAAGCACTTTATCAGCAGAGCTATCATCCCAGCCCCAAACACACTTGTTTAAGAACCACAGACACCATGTTAAAAGGGTAACTTTTATTGCAGGTAAATGTTAATTTTCCTTTGGTACCAAAATATATTGGGTTAATGGAACTTCAAAGTCCTATAGAAAGCAAGGAGAATGATTTTGCCAACTGTCTGCCAGCAGAGTAAAGTCAATTACTATGTAATTGCTCCAGGGAAAATCCATATTCCCTGGTTCCCCACTGGAATAATTTAGATCCAGTTAAGCAACGTCAAGCTACTCCATGTATTTCAAGTTCGAATACTCACACAATAGCTCTGTGGGAAGGCTGGCAGGCCCAGGGCATAGGTCTCAGCAGCAGGGGTGGCACAGCACATGGGGTGGGGGCAGGTGGAGAGGACACAGGTCGGGCCATAGCAAGTGGTGTGGCAGGAGATTTGGCCGCAGACTGGGCACAGGCAGCAACAGGGACAACAGCAGCTGGAACCACCACAGGAGGGTTGGCAGCAGCTGGAGATGCAGAGCTGGGCTGGCAGAACACAGACTGGCAGCACTGGGGCCTGCAGCAGCTGGACACACAGCAGCTGGGGTGGCAGCAGCTGGGCCGGCAGCAGGTGGTCCTGCAGCAGGTGGTCTGACAGCAGCTCTCCTGGCAGCAGCCTTGGCCACTGCCCTGCTCAGAGCAGACAGAGCCACAACAGGGGTTGCCCATGCCTGTGATCTGTGCATCCCTGGTGATGCTGTTGAGCAGATTGGACCCATGATGTTCACATCTTTTTTGTTGTTATATCCTAAGACCAGGGATATTTTTACATAACCATAATACAGATAGTTACTGTCCAAAGAGAAGCAAAAAGATACCAGGGGAACAGGAAAAACATTCCTCTTTGTGAGCTAGCTCCATGTGATCTCTGAGGAAGAAGAGTCTGTGAGTCGGGAAATGTTCATTGGATGTTGGACTGTCTAGACTAGTTCAAGGTATGCACCAGAAATCATACTTCCTTCATTCAATTTGAAACTGTCACTAATGACTCATTGTTTTAAATATGAAAAGGCATTGGATGCCACCTTGAAGGGATTCATTGGTCCAATATGTGACAAGTTGAATACCAAACAAATAATGATAATAATGGATTTTAACCATCAAATAAAATAATAATCATCAGTTTATACTAATTAAAGAAATAAAATAAAACGAGAAAGCAATCCATGACAGTAGGATAGTGATTAGTTAAATGTTAAAGGAATAATGGAGCCACAGCATGTCTACGTCCATCATAATAACCCTGGGTCAGGGAAATACCGATGGACGCTAAAACTGTTGAAGGTCTGATTGGGAACATAATATTTACATATTTCAAAATATTTCCCAGTCAATTTGTCACTAATTTCAAGGTGGAAAACTACTAACTTTACTGTGAAATGAACTTGAAAACACACTTTTAATCTGGGATCAAATTTAGCTATAAGTTGCAGAGGCCATGGAACGAACACACCACTAGTCCCAGCACTTGGGAGGCACCTTCTGAGACCACCTTGGTCTACATAGTGAGTTCCAGGTCAGCTGGAGGTACAGGAGACCCTGTCTTAAAAGAACTAAAAAAAATGGTTATGGAGCTGGGGCGATTTCTCAGTTGGTGAAGTGCTTGATATATAAGCATGAGGACCTAAGCTCAAGGTCCAGAACCCAGGTAAAAAGCCAGGCGTGACATCATGCACTTGTAACACCACACTGGGAAGGCAGGCGCAGGTAGAACCTTGGGGCTTGCTGATCAGCTAGCCTAACCTACTTGGCAAGTTCCAGGCCAGTAAGTAACATTGTCTCAAAAACACATAGGTGGACAGCATCTGAGGAACAAGGTTGTCCTCTGGCCTGCACAAGCATGAGCATACATGTCCATCTGCACATATAGACCACACACATACACACAAATTAGTTACACATGCAATCACACATTGAAAGGGCACCTTATTTGTTACTCTCATCAAAGATGTAATCTGACTTTAACTATGAAGAAACAAAGTTTGAAGAATTCTCCACACAATGACTGACTCATTCTCTTTAACAGTATCAGAACTTTCTAATAGAAAGACAAGCTGAGGAAATATTTCAGATTTAAGGAAAACAAAAAGACATGATATCTAAATGAAATGTATGTATAAGGATAAATTTTACTTTTTAAGATGGTAGTGACAACATTTGAATATGGAATGTATGTAAAATAATAGATAATAGTATTGTATGAATGCAGAATTTAATTTTACTTCTGTACTATGGTTATTTAAAAATATCCCTAGTCTTAAGACATAAGGCTATCCATACCAAGCATCACGTGTCTGACTGTACACCCTTTGTCTACCAGTGCCTCCTTCTTTCTTTCCATGGACCCAATACATCCATTTGTGTCCCCATCCCATTGATCCATCTGTCCATCCCTCCACCTCTGTACCGGGTCTTCTAATGTATCTGTCTAGAGAGAAACCAAATGGCATAGCAAAAATGACAAATATAAGTGGAGACAATCTGGCATAAGGAAAGTTTTGAATTATCATTGCAATGGAAAAAAAAACATAAAAAGGGACTAAAATTTCTTCTTCTTTATTAAGTGTTAGTTGTTTGGGTGTTCTGGGAGAAAACCTAAAATATATTATAAATTTAACTTTATTGGTGTTTCTACTGTAAGTACACCTTTTCATTTTTATAATACACAGTAATTCTTTCATTTACTTGGGCCCTTGCAAATAAAGAACTTTTGCCAACATGGCTGACTAATGAGACGTGTACTCTATACCCTCAAAAGACTGATGCTGTTATGCTGTCACTTGCACTGTGGTTTGACATCCCTCCTCTTTTGTGGGGATCATAGAAAGATACCATAGAAAGAGTTGGTCCACTCTGATTTGGGATAACGAAAGGTCACCTTACCCTAGGAATATGTGACACATATCGTAAATATTCATAAAAACTTCTTTAAATACCACAGCAAAGAACCCACTAAGCTGCTCTCTTCCTTGGGACAACCCATTCCAGTCTCTCTTTGAAGTGTTTGCTTTTCTTAATAAACTTCTGCTCAAATTGTCGTTTGGCTGAATTCTTTTTAAAAAAATATTTTATTTATTATTTTTATCTTATGTATATGAGTGTATGCCCTACATAGGTACGTGCACCAGTGTTGTGAAATGCCCACAGAAATCAGAAGAGGACGTTGGGTTCCTGAGAACTGGAGTTAAGGGTGGTTGTTAGGTGCCATATAGGTGCTGGGAATTGAACCTGGGATCTCTGCAAGAGAAACCAGTGTTTTTAACTGTAGAGCCACCTCTCTAGTCCCTGAATTCCTTCTTTTAAGAAGACAAGAACCAGGAGATCCCTGTAGCAGAGGATTAATTTCACTATGCAGTTTAAATTGGTGTTCCTCTAGTAGAATTGATGAACGTTAAAGACATTTGTAATTTGGTATCACTTTATTAAATACCAGTTCCACAACCCTTAGATTACACATTTCATACAGAGCTTTCTTTTTATTAAAAAATAAAACCATGATTTATTTTAGCAATGTAATTTACATTTTAAATACCACTATAATAAAATGATTTATTTTAATAATTATTTTAAAAATATTTTATTTATTATTTTTATTTTATGTGTATGAGTGTATTGCTCGCATGTATGTGAGTGCACCTGTGTCATGCAATGCTGTGGAGGTCAGAAAAGGGCTTTGGATTCCACTGGAACTGGAGTTAAGGATGGTTCATAGCCGCCTTGTGGGTGCTGGGAATCAAACCCAGGTCCTCTGTAAGAGCAGTCAGTGCTCTGAACCACTGAGCCATCTTTCCAGCCCCTTGATAGAATTATTTTATTTTGTTTACATTTTTAATTGAATTTTTGTGAATTTCATACAATATAATGCAATGGTATTTAGATCTCCTCCCCACTTCCACCTTCCCTGTGGCCCCTGCCCAGTTTAATGTACTCTGCTATTTATATATAAGGTTTATAGAGTCTAATTTGTGTCCCCAAATGTCTTCAGCATCGTTCCAGCCACTGGAGCCTGGTCAGCCTATCAAGAGTCCCATGCTTGAACGAGACTGTCTCTGCCCCTCCCAGCAGCCACCTGTTACCACGGCTTCCTCAGGTGGGGTTGGAGCTGCTTACTCACTTCCTCATGTTTATGCTGGGGTTTTGTCTGGTTTGTACTAGCACGGAACATATGCATGCTGTCACCATTGCCATTGCTGTGAGATCATCTGAGTAACTGACCAGCTGTCTGGAAAACTTTGTTTCTTTGTGGTCATCCACCACCTCTGACTCTTACAATTTTTCTGTCCCATCTTCCACAATGATTCCTGAGCCTGGGGAGACAGAAGTTTGACATAGATGTTCCACTCAGAGATAAGTGATTTACAGCCCCTTGTTCTCTGTACATTGGCCAGTCGTGGGTTTCTGTGTTAAGCACCATCTGTTGCATAAGGAAACTTCTCTGGTGAGAGTTGAGAGACGCATTAATTTATGGGTAAGACAATAAGTCATTAAGAGTCAGTTTAATCCGATAACTAGTAAAAAACTAGCATTTGCTTCTCCCCTAGGTCTTGTGATCTGTATGATCTCAGGTTCCTTAGCCTGATATCAATGTCAGGTATGGATTCCATCCTAGGAAGTGGCTCTTAAATCCAGTTAAAGAGTGATTAGTTACTCATAATATTTGTGCCACTATTACAGTGGTAAGCATATCTTGCCAGATGAGTTGTTATTATAGTTCACAAGATTCACCACTGGGTTAGGGTGATGCTTATTTTTTTCTTTCCTTCTAGTAGCTTGTATAACACCTTCCAACACTATGACCACTAGCCACTGGAGATGAGGTTCTAGTCAGGACCAGTTTGAATTTTCCTTGCATGGTCTACAGACCATGTATGCAGTATCTTCAGCAATAGTGTCTTACCATCCACTTCTGGTTGGTAACCACGAGTAGGGGCAATGGCCAGTATTGTTTGAGGGTCCATGGAACTCCTGGTCAACAGAGGCAGAGAGAGAGAGAGAGAGAGAGAGAGAGAGAGAGAGAGAGAGCTTTAAACAGAAGGAAAAAGGGGGGAAATTTCAGGTTGCAAAACACCTTCCCCAGAAAACTTTTTTTAAACAATCACTTTTTCCAAGTAGGTCAGTGTGACAAACATATTCAGTGACTAATCATGTCTGATTCTTATTGTGCTAACGGTCAATGGAACCAAAAGAAATCCCTATCTCTGTCATCTATCTAGACAAATCAAATTTCTTATTGTATACTAAATATGGATCCTTATATTTACAGACAAGTATACTGTACACCACTCATCAAAGAAGCTTCTTTTTGCAACAGCTGGAGGCTATCACAGAGTTCCACCACTGATCACACATGGAAAATATATTTCTGAGAGATGCCCAGCCCTAAGTGACACATCTACAGTGGTACCTCTACACCTAAGTCTCAAGGAACACAGTGAAACAGGGAGTAGGGAGAATATTAATATACTCCTGAACTCTCACCAGGGAAGCTTCCTCATACAACAGAGTGCAATGCTCACAGAAGGCCACAACCGGTTAAGTTTTAGAGAACAAGAGAGTACGGAGTGTATGTCCTTGGATTAGACTCTTACACTAACACTCACCGATCCAAGGCTCAGGGACGATTGTGGAAGAGGGAGTAGAAAGATTATAACAGCCAGGATTGGTGCATGAACATAAGAAAACAGAGGCTTTCAGGCCGCTGGGAATGTGCTCGTAAGATCTTGCAACAATGGTGACAGTGTGCACAAGACCTACACTGACTCAATCAGACAAAATCCCAGCATAGAAGGAGGGAAATGGGCAGCAGGCCCCAAAGCTAGCCAAAGAACTATTGGCAACTGATTACTATTGGGTGAGGGAGAGTAGATCTTCTTTAGGGGAATGAGTATAGGTGGGAGGTTATTTACTGAAACACGGGCAAGCTACATCACTGAAGAAAGTAGTGCAGCTCCCAGCCCGCATCAGAGAAGCTTCTATTTGTAGTGGATGACAGCAGTTAATACAAACTCATAGCTGCTCAAAACACTGAGAATAAGTGACAGTGGGTGCTCAGCTCTATAAGAATCTCTCTCTCTCCATCTCTCTGTCTCTTACACACACACACACACACACACACACACACACTCACACATGCTCACTAACTCACGAAGCTCTCATGCATGCAGCTCAGGAAACATTGTAGAAAAGGGGGTGGAAACACTCTAAGAGCCAGAGACTGAGGAGGACTGCTGTGAAACAGCATCTTCTGGGCATCACAGGGCTGACGAACCATGAACTCACCGCAGTTGTAATTATTTCCTTCTTTACATTTTTAACTCATTGTGTTGGAATGTTTCTGACACAGCGAGGGCAGGGTTAGAAAAGCTTGATTTAGTTGTTCTTTGTATTTAATTTCATATTAACTGAAGACAATAATCAACAGGGATAAAGATTGCATTTCTTTTCCAGTAAAATGAGTTTTATTTAGAAGTAGCAGCAATGAAGTACAAAAACCTCACAGTGAAAGGAAATACAAAATGGCACCACGAGATGTTCAGGTCCGAAGGCATGATTGGACTCCACAGGTGCTGGGGGTATTTCTATGTTGGGATCAGGATGACCTGCACACTATTTCCTTTTAAAAATATAATATTTTAAATTATTTCTTTGAGAACTTCATACATGCGTAGGAAGTATTTTGATTATAGTCACTCCTCACCAACCCCCTAACTCCTCCAGGGTACTCTCACCCTTTTCTATATTAATTTCTTAATATCTAATTTTATACTTTGGGCTGACATGGGATAAAATCAACAAAGACAGCTCTCCTGGGTACAGGATACACACAGTAGCAGGAATGAGCTCTCTTAAGATGGCTGTGAGGTACAGTAGCTCTGTTTTCATAACAAATGAGGTGAAAAGAACCCAGTGGATTCAAAGAAAGGTCTCACTCAGCAGCAAGGGATGGCACAGCACATGGGGCGGGGGCAGGTAGAGATGACACAGGTTGGGCGGTAGCAAGTGGTGTGGCAGGAGACTTGACCACAGACTGGGCGCAGGCAGCAGCAGGGGCGGCAGCAGGGACGGCAGCAGCTGGAGCCACAGCAGCTGGAACTGCCACAGGAAGGTTGGCAGCAGCTGGAGATGCAGCAGCTGGGCTGGCAGCAGGTGGGACGGCAGCAGCTGGAGATGCAGCACTGGGGCCTGCAACAGCTGGACACACAGCAAGTTGGGCGGCAGCAGCTGGGGCGGCTGCAGCTGGGTTGGCAGCACACAGACTGGCAGCACTGGGGCCTGCAGCAGCTGGACACACAGCAGCTGGGCCGGCAGCAGGTGGTCCTGCAGCAGGTGGGCTGGCAGCAGCTGGGCTGGCAGCAGCTCTCCTGGCAGCAGTCTTGGCCACAGCCCTGCTCAGAGCAGACAGAGCCACAACAGGAGCTGACCATGGTGTCGGAGGAGGGGGTTCTGGGTGGGTTTCTGAGAGAGTGAGTTTCAAGTTTTGGAATCACTTTGCTCTATGTCCCCTTTTATACCCAGGTTGAGAAATTTCTGGAATTATGAAGACTGTTTCCTTGTTTTGTGTATATGATACAAATGCAATGAATAATATGTAGTTTTCTAGTAAAAACTACCAATACGTAGGCAATAATTACTTCACTTTTCTCACGCTTCCTGTTCCGCACGTGAATCACCTCTTCTATTTTTCACTTAGTTATGATAGTGTATGACCTCAGTCCCTAGTTATCTTATGACACAGGAGAGTCATTTTCTGTCCTGTTTCTCTTCCTGGTGGTTCCAGGACAGCTTCAGATGGAGCTAGAATGTGCAGTAGATTAATGCTTGTTTTAATCAGGTACAATGCCAGAATGAAAAGAGGAAGTAATGTCCTCTTCTGGAGAGTGAGAATGAGGAGGGATATGATTCATGTGTATCTTCTGGGTGGTCAATGAGCTAATGAAATTCCTCACATATTCCAAGATGTGTTCACTCTCAGCAATGTGATGCGTTTTGAAACAGTTAACCATGGCTCAGTGTTTTAATTCTAATTAGTCGTCAGAGATCTGAATCTTCAGATATGTTCTCCACACTGAGGTGGAATGATTTAGGCAAGAGATTTAAGTCCATCTTCTGGAGCATTAAGATATCTCCTTGTTATGTTTTATTAACACGTTGTTAAGACATTTTTCCTATGTCCTAGCAGTTTTGTAATATGCTTATGTTTCATTTTTAGAGGGATTAAGATGAATACATGTCATCCATGTGCTTACACAGAAACTGCATCCATGGAATTTAAGTGAGACGCTTCAGGATTCTGGAAAATCCTCTCAGTCTTTGTTAGAGAAGCTTCTCTTTGCACTGGGCAACTGTTAATACAGAGATTTATAACTAGCCAGACTGCTGAGTATTAAGTCCCAAATTGAACATCTATATCATCCCCTCCGAAGCTCAGGGAACATTGTGGAAGAGGAGTGAAGAGAGAAGGTAAGAGCTAGAAAAGGGGATAGAGTGTTATGATGGATGCTGGGCATGACATAGTCATTGCACTGGTGAACTCACAGTAACTATGGTTAAGGAACAAGACCTGTATAACATTGAGCCCATCACCTTTCCACCATGGATGGTGGTGAAGGGGCTCATGAGGTCCCAGCCCTCACCGAGGAGCTATTCACAGTTTAAAGCTGCCAACAGTCGTTTTCTTTAGTGATGTAACTGCTGGTTAGTTGTCCATGCTGCTTACCCCACACTTGTGCTCATGCAAACAACCTTAATTAAACTCTGGGTCATAATACAGATACAAAGGTGAAGAACTAAAGAAAAGAATGGGTTCAACAGGAATGACTGGGCATGAGAGAAGAATGGAGGCGGGTTACGATCAAAATACATTATATACATTATGAAACTGTTTAAGAATATGTAAAAATAATTTAAGAGTATTTAAATCAAAGCTTCATATAATTATATGGATTTGTTTAGTGATATAAGAATCCAGGTAAAAAAGTTACCCAAGGGGCCCTGTAGGATGACTTAGCTACCTGACAATTGCCGCTAAGCCTGATGATTTAAGTTTGATCCCTGGGACCCACATGTTGAAAAGAGAGAATGAACTCCTGAAAATCATTCTCAGAGCTCCACACATATTCAGTAGCACGCATGTGCATGCGCACACCCAAATAAATAAATGTAGTGAAGAAATTAAAGTTACTTAAGGAAGAAGGCTAATACCTTCAGGGTAGTTCCTTTGTCTGGAGGGAAGGGTCTCTTTTGAACTCAGCAAATCCCTAGTTGTCTTGTACTGATTAGTTTTAGTGCTGTTTTCTTTTAATAGATTTCTTTGTGCCACACAAAACAAAGTCCTTCCCCTGCCCTTTGTGTATACTTTACACATACAGGGGTTCAATTTGTCTGTTAGATTCTTCAACAAAAATGACTTTATCAGGGCAGGAATTATATTTTATTTCTCTTTGCACACCAAGACCTAAAACAGAAAGACTTTTTGATAACAGGAGCGTCTGTTTTAATGAATGAAGATTTTGCTAAGACATTCAAGGACTACACAGTAATCTTTGAGAATACATATCCTTCACTAAGTAGCAGGAAACCGAGTTCCAAAGATGGACTGCACAATTGAATTGGGATATCACTCTGGCTTGTGCTCACAAAGCTAGAGGAGGAAGGTAGTTTGGGTAAAGTGATGAGAAATAAGCTAAAGTTAATAGAATGCAGGAGATGTTGCATGGATCCTTGAATCCTGGAAGAAACAGTTGTGAGTTATAAAAAGCCTCTAGGCACAAATGAAGAGTAATGTACATAGTATGCAGAAGTTCTTTTACATTTTGATTTGCCTTTATAAATATAAAAACACTCTTGGATTCTGGGGGAGTGATACTGTTTGAAAGGTTAAAGTTGGGCAGGGTTAAAAATTGCCTTTTCCTTCCAGAGTCTGTTGGTCTCTGCTTCGACACCTGTGGACCAAGATGGAGATGGAGTGACAGACAATGAATCAGGCCCTGGGGGTTCTGAATGTGTAGGGAGAGTGTTCCCTAGACCCTATGGGGATGAATTCTAGGAGGCCAGGTTCAGTGTGCAGAGGTGGTCAGTTGAAATTTTCTCCGATTTTGACTTGTTTTTCTTGGCAGGCTGTGGTAGCCCAGGCTAGCCATCACTCACTATGCAGCAGAGGATGGCTTTGCATTTTGTGGATCCTCCTAAGAGCTGGGATTACTGGCATTGCCTACTGTGTGCACACATCTGTTTTTTCTTATTTTGTTTTGTGTTTTGTTTTGTTTTTGTTTTACTGAAACAGGGTCTCACTCTGTAGCCCAGACTGGCCTGGAACTTGGAGTGCACCTCCTATCTCAGCTTCCCTGGTGCTGAGGTTGACTGACTTTTGCCTAGAGGGGATTGTGAGGTTTCTTGACCATTGTGTGCCTATAGTACTTGGTTTTGTTTTATTTGGTGTTTTATTTGTTTGGTTTTCTTGGCAGGTGGCTTATTTTGAGGTTGTTTCATGCCCCACCACCCGGGTGTTAGAGTTTATTTTGCGAATTGGTGCTTTTAGATTGCTGAATGGAAGACTGACAATAAAATGAAATTGTTAACAGAAAAAAATTAAAGAAATAAAAATGTCCTTCCAGTATTAAGTGATGGGTATAAACATAATACAGATCAATGTCATCTTTAACATGAAATAATAAATTTATTTTTGTTTCTTTTGAAACAGTGAATGTATTTATTAAAAATAAGTAAAGTTCTTTGAAGAAGAAACCATCAGAGACTAGGAACAAATCAGAAGTGAAAGAAATTTTCTTTTTGTTACTTCTGATAGAGTCAAATTTAGTGACTTCTGAAGGTGATGCCATATTTTGAAAGACCTTTACTGTTGCAAATTTTCATAAACATTGTCCTATAATATCTGTTAACTTTAAGGTTTCATACTTTCTATTTTTAAGGATTTAATCTGTTAGGAATGTATGCAAATATAAGATATTGGGTTTAAATGTTTTTTTTTCCAGAAATACATTTATTCATATAATTAAGATATTTTGTTCATTTTTTTGTTTGTTTGAGACAGGGTCTCCCTGTTAGCCATAGCTGGCCTGAAACTCGCTATGTAGACCAGATCTCATGGAGATCTACCTACCTCTGCCTCCTGAGGGCAGGGATTAAAGGCGTGCACCACCACACCAAGTTAATTAAGAAATCTTTATGGGGAGGATTAGAGAGAATTACCATACATAAAAGCAGGATACTGTTCTCTGGTACCTATACGGAGACTATAATAATAATTAAATCATCAATAATTAAAAATAGAAAAACAGAAACCTAGGTTAATGTGGTTTCTGGAGGGGAGTATTTAATTTTACCTTGAGCCCTGTGCCTTATATGGAGCCTTGACCACAGTAAATGCTTAGAAAGATCCCTGGGTTAATGGACAACTGGACTTTTGTTCTCACTGGATCCTGAAGCGCCTGTCAGTACTCAGTGATGGAAATCAAATCAGCCATAACGAACATTTATTAAACAATACATCTTTCAAACAATACTGATTTGAAATGCCACTGTCCTAGTTTCCTTTCCTGCTATTGTGATAAAATACACTGATGAAAATCAGCTTTAAGAGAGAGAAAATTTGTTCAGTTTACAGTTCCAGGTAACAGCTCATTATTGCAGGGAAGTCAAGGTACATGCTTGAAGTAGCTAGTCATGTCCATAGACCAGGGCAAAGAAAGAAAAAATGTATGCGTGGGTCCTACTAGGCTGACTTGCTCTATTTTTATACATACAGTTCAAGGCATAAATCTAGGGAATGGTGCCACCCACAGTGGGTGGATCTTTCCACCTCGATTAAAGCAATCAAGACAGTCTACCACAGACAGGGCCACAGACCAGCCTGATCTAGACAATTTCTCCTGGAATCTTTCTTCCTAGATGATTCTAGACTATGTCAAGTTAACGTGTAAAACTAACCCTTATAGCTACCATTGACAATTAAGGCTAAGTATTAGAGCCACCTTTTAAGATATTAAATTCTTTTGTGTATTTTGGTATATCTCTCAACTTAAATTTCAATCCATTAATGATTTTTCAAGGGCTAGTACCACAGTAATCATTGTAGGATTTTTTTACTTGCTCATAATGGTTATCAGATCCAGTTTGCCTCATTATATTATGGCAATATGCTGGTGAACTCAAATCTATGTAGGACAAAATAGTAAACACACCAAGATCTTGCCATGAGGATGTAACTATCACTTGGCTGAGCTCTACTGACACAGTAGTCTCAATAGGCTTGAGAGTTTTAGAAAGTTTTTAGGTCCAGTGAAGCAACCATAGGCGCCTACATTTGTTCACTGAGAGTCTGCTGTGAACCCTTAGAGACTGTCTACCTTACATTTTGGACAAATGGGCTAGTAAAAGGGAGCTGAAGAGATTTAAAACTCCTTTTTCAGTTACTAATCAGAATTAGCCTTTTCTTACCCGTCTGTAATTCTTTATTACTTGGTATTTATTACATAGATGATCTTGAACAATTCCAAAATTACATATTTACATGACCAAATTAAACGGAATAAAATCAAGGTGTAGTTAACATTTTATTTACTTAAAACCCATCCTTACCACACATTTATTTATGCAAAACTGATGTGTCCACAAAATAATTCTTCCAGTCACACTTTTCCCATTCATAATTTCATGTCTGCCTTGACTTTCTCTACCCCAACTTCTCCAGTGTCACTTTGGGAATTTTTAGAGTGTTATGACTTTCCCTGAATGAAGTTGCTACATGTTTGCATATTAAATCAAAGAAGTTTTACATGTGGCCCTATGACCATTCCACCCAGACATCACACAGGCCTTCCATTCTGCTCCTGGCCATTATGAGCCTTGAGTACTGAGCAGTCTCTTAATTCTCCTGATACCTCCTATTGCACAGATCCAGGGTACCATCTCATTCCTGCGCTTGTAAAAGTAGGAAACTATATGCCTCATATTCTTTAATATTGAAAAGACCATATAAAACTATTCTGATTTAGTTGTAGCTAATAAAGCATCCAGTTAAAACTAGAACTTTGCATCCTATAATTAGCAGCTGTCAAACAGCATCTAGAACATTTTAACTAATTCTGGTGGATGAAAAGACAGGTTTATATTGTATAGAGCAGTTTAGAAGAAATGGAAAAGGGCTAAAGCCAAAAATGTCTGAAAGACATTTCTGTGAAATTTGAAAAATGTGACGATAGTGTTGAGATGAAACTCACTTCATGTCAACTTTTCTTCATTTTGTTTCTTGACATTTTAAAACTTTAAATTTTCGAAGAAAAAATTAATGCTTAGTTGTATTTTTATTTGTAAATACAATACCACTAATGTAGTATGCATAGAAACTTTGAGCTTAAAATATTTTAATATATTTTAACACATACAAACCCTCATATTGATGTAAACATGATACTGCGTATACATTGTGAAGAGTTTTCCAAGCTAAAGAGGATCATTTTGAGTTTGGGTGGTGAGAATATTGAGTGTCCAAGAAATACCCAGCCCTAGTCATCTTAAGAAAGGCCAAGAAGATGATGAGCATTCCAGATGAGAGAATCTAGTGACCAAGAAAATGGAGATGCCTCAGCAATGTGATAGTCCGAAGGAGTTTCTCTCTGGAGATACTAAAATTTGAGCCTCTACTAATGAAAGTTTTAGGTTTTCATGAGAAAATTGCCATGAAGTTCATAAGTTTCCAGAGATTTTTGACTTAAAAGGAAAACTTTGTATTCTGAAAAGGAGTCATATGTTTAGACAGGAAATAAAGAAAGAAGAAAGGAAGAAAAGATGCTCAGAATTCATGTAACCAATAATCTAACATTGAAGATGAAATATAGTCGGGGACTTTAGAAGACTTCGTGATGTTGGATTCACTCAAACCTTAAGGGACCCTTGAGACATATGCCAAACTGAAATTTAGAAGGCAGTGAGAGTTATGTAAAATTCCCTGATAGTCTCAAAGAGAGCATTATGCCAAGATGTTATTTTAGTCTTAGGTAGCATTTCAACTACAGTAAAAATTACATTTATCAACAGCCTATATTATATGCCAGACCCTGTGATAAATATATTTCATGCAAGAAGTCTTTAAATCTTTGAAGTGTATAATGTATTATCCCTATTTTACAGAGAAAGTCTGAAGTCTGAAGACCTCAATAACCTCCACATAACACTGTAAATGCCTAGTGCTGTCCTAACTCCAACCCAGGTGACAGGAAGAGTCCTTGCTTTTAAACACACCCAATAAACACTGCATTTGTGGTAAGAAAACTGGTCTTGGCATGAAATGACAGATATACACATGTGTGTATGCATCCATACATGAGATCAAATCACTAGTGAATTGGGAGCTTTTAGTAACAGGCAAAGAGCTGTCTATTGAGACCACATTTGGAAACAATGCTTATGAGATTATCATAAATAGCATGCCATCATAATGAAGATATTCCTTGCCTAAAAATAGACGTACCGGGGTTTGGTTAAAATATTTCAGCAGTTGTATTTACACTTGTTGTTTCCCATAGGAACTGAACTCAAGTCTGCATGTTGCATCAGAGGAGGAGTTAGCAGCTGGAGGGCCACTTTTTCTAGCCACTGAGTGATTATAATGAATTTTATGTGGCTAGTGAAGAAATCCATGTGTGACAAATATAACAAGGACAGATCAGCAGCAAGGAGAGGCACAGTGTAAGGGGTGGGGGCAGGCAGAGATGACACGGGCTGGGTGATACTAAGTGGTGTGACAGGAGATGGAATCACGCTGCAGATGGACACAGGCAGCAGCAGGGCAGCAACACCTGGCCACACAGCAGCTGCAGCCGGTGAGTCTGTGGCAGGTGGTCTGGCAGCAGATAGGTCTGCAGCAGCTGGAGATGCAGCAAGTGGGGCAGCAGCAGGTGGGCTTGCAGCACGTAGACTGGCAGCACTGGGGCCTGCAGCAGCTGGGCACACAGCAGCTGGGCCGGCAGCAGCTGGGCTGGCAGCAGCTGGGCTGGTAGCAGCTCTCCTGGCAGCAGCCTTGACCACAGCCCTGCTCAGAGCAGACAGAGCCACAACAGGAGCTGACCATGGTGTCGGTGGGCAGAGGACCTGGAAGGGTATCCAAGAGAATGAGGTTCCGGAGTTGAGGGGTCTCTCACACCATTCGTTTTCCTTTTTTAAATTCACTGACTAGATAATTATCAGTTTGTTTAATAATGTTTTTCCACTTAATGGTTTAATTTATTAGAAAGATTTTCTTGTCCAGTTGCAATAAATTCTACTGCCCTGGCTTCTTCCTAACTGACATTTGGTTCAGATTGCTTCTAGGGTGTGCTGTTCTCATCTCCCTGACAAAGGGCTGCCAAGCGAGGCACTACATTTGAGATTAGTGATCCCTTTCTCCACATGTGTCTTTTAGTATAATGCTAGCTGGTCAGCCATATTTCTTATTATGCATTTCTTCACTAGCCAGTGGGGATGAAGCCCACGAGTGTGGCATCTTTTGGAACAAAGGGAAAGGGTTCTGACAGTATGGGTCATTTTTCAGCAATGAGGAAAGATGCTGCTCTACGTATGTGTGGCGTTAATGACCTCTGTACAGCTGGAATGGGCTTTGCTAGATGTTTTGGATTTTTGTATTGTGTTTCATAACATTAAATACTGGCAAATAATTTATCTGTATAGTTGGTATTATGGCAATAGCCTATTTCCTTCCTTCCTCATTCCCTCTCTCTTTCTCTCTCTCTGTCTTTCCTTCTTTCTCTTTCTTTCTCTCTCTGTCTGTCTTTCTCTCCCTTCCTTCCTTCCTTCCTTCCTTCCTTCCTTTCTTTCTTTTTTCTCTTTCTTTCTTTCTTTCTTTCTTTCTTTCTTTCTTTCTTTCTTTCTTTCTTTCTTTCTTTCTTTCTTTCTTCTAAACTGACATTGGGAATTGAATGCAGGGTCTCACTTATTGCAAGACAAACACTTTACCACAGAAGTGTATCTCCTATCTTCCTTTTACTTTTTATTCTGAGACAGAGTCTCATTAAGTTGAAAGTTTTTATTCAGTGGAGCAAAAGGTATTGAACAACTAGAATGTGTGTCTCTTCTGAACTTATTTCCAGAGTGCAGAATTTGCACACAAATGCTATGGATCAATCTGATATCAGTGGGTTTTAGCAAGATCCATATTACTGAATCACTATTTCTCTTAGCCTGTATCAGTGATAGTCTAATCTGAGTGTCTGGAGGACTTGTGAATATGCAAATTTCTGGGTCTAATCCAAGAATTTCTGATTGCTGGAGGAACTTCAGGGTCTATATTTCTAGCAAGTGCCCAGATGGCTTGAGGCTCAAGGCCCAAGGACCACACTTTGACTTCTAGTCACACTGTTCAGCCTTGCAGAAGAGAATGTACAAGTGACTAAGTGACTATGATGAACACACACACACACACACACACACACACACACACATGCATGTAATAGATTATGATGAAGTAGCATCAAAGAAACTCATAGTAATGTCATTTCACTGAAATAGTTGTGCTTAAAGCAAATAGTAAACCTGGCAGTTTGGTAGACTTCTTCCTAAATTAACATTTCTAATTAGTTTTTACATTTTCATTATTAAATCAAATTTATATATTGAAGTATACAATTTTATACTCTTTGTACTCTTTAATGATTTTCGGTAAATTCATGCATCCAAGTAACTCCCACTCCTATGAAAATAAGGAAGAGTTACATTATTCCAGAAGGTCCCCAATGTCACTTCAGTGAAATAACTACCAACTCAGAGGTGTTCAGTGCTCTCATAACTTGCACCATAGATTAGTTTTGATCTAGAATTCAAACGAATGATACATGGTATGATTTCTTTTCTTTCTGGCCTTTTTTGCTTGGCACAGGCCTGTGGGATTTGCTATGATAATGCACAAATCACTAGTTCATTCAGAGCCAACGAACAGCAACACTTCATTGGTGCTGTTCCTAACTGGGTGCATTCCAGCGTGACAAACTGTCCCTGATTGTCCAGGACTGAGGGAATTCCCAGAATGCAGTTTTCCAAACAAAAACAAAGGAGACCCTGAGGAAGCTGAAATGACTTGGTCAGCCTGTGATGATAAACTTAATTTTTAGTTTCTTTTTTAGAAACAGCTAATGTTTTTAAATGTTGAGTTGTGAAAGTTGGGATTGGCATAGAGCTCAGTATTTTCAGTTTGTAATCTCTTTAGGCACCTACAGGTGGCCAGCTTTTGACAAACTGCTAGTCAGAAAAGTGACTAAATCCCATCTTCAAGGGAAGATGTAATTTAGCACATCTGTTGGATAAAATTTTTTAAAAATTCAGACACTTCAAATAAATAGAAAAGAGGCCCAGAGTCAGGTATAGAGGCTCACTTGAAGTACTTTTAAAAACTTAATTTCTTTAAGAGCATTTAAAGACTAATTTCCTTGCAGGATGTTATATTAACTTGCTTAACCAAACACTTGATTTATAGCCTTTTAGTTCATAGACTTGCATTTGCAAAGCTGGAAAACATGGAAGAGTTAAATTATACTCAGGAACTACAGGGAGTCCTTATGGGTGTGTTTTGAATATTAGTAGAGATGTTTCCATATAATTTAAGGAGGGTAAGAAAAGCTTTCACCCAAGCTGCAAGGACAGAGAACATTTCTGCTGTAGACCAAGGAATAGACTCGCAGGCCCCAGAGTAATGGTTCTCACAACTGTCTGTCTGGTAGTATCATCTGAGATGCTGACTATACAATGTCTTGTTATTGCCCCAAACAAATTTGGTTTAATTGACCTGGGGCTGTGCCTGGGCTTCAAAAGTTGTGAAAACTCCTCAGATAATTTTAATGGGCATCTAAAGTCGAGAATCACCTCTTTTTAACTTTTGGTAACATGCACACACACACACACACACACACACACACACACACAATATTAAATTAAAATAGAAGCCCAGAAGGCCACAAATGACTAAATTTTAGAGAATAAGAGACTGTAGAGCCTGTATCTCCGGATAGGACTCCTAAACTAACCCTCATACATCATTGTGGAGGAGGGGTGGAAATAGTCTAAGAGCCAGGGCTGGTGCACGAATGTAAGGAAACAGAGGCTTTCAGGCCACTGGGGACTTGCTCATATGAACTTGCAGCAATGGTGACAGCATGCACAAGATCCAGGCTGACTCAATCAGACAAAAACCCAGCATAGAACAGGGAAAATGGGCAGCAGGCCCCCTAGCCAAGGAATTATTGACAAATGATTACCAAGGCGTGAGGTTATTTTTTAAGGGGGGAACTCTAGATAGGCTGACCAGACTCCAGTGGATGAACTTGCAGCAAAGGACATCTGGATACAAATTCTGGATCAAATAGGACTTAACATATATGACAGAATGCTTGGAATCTGGCAGGGAGGGTCTATTGGGGGTGAGGAGGGGGGAAGGAGGAAGGGGTCTAAATTTGCTTAAGATATATTACATAAAATACACAGGAACTCAATAAGAAAACTGAAGAAAATAAAATCAAACAGAAGCATCCAAAAATAATTCAAGTACAATTGATGGTGTCTAAATAATGCAGGAAAGGATCCTGAATGTGAAAGCTGGTGAACACTATTGAAGGAAACGCTGATAATCATCTTTGATCTTTAGATCACTGGAATGTCCAAAGGAAGAAGAAGATGCACGGTCTACATGCTGTGCAAGTGGCTTGTTGTTCACCTGCCCTGCTCTTCAAAGGATGGAGGCGACACCAGTAAGAGGTACCTGCTGCTTGTACATTTTTCTTCTGCTCTATGGTAGCCAAAGCTAGTCATGGCTGAGCAGCAGAGCAAAGGTCCAGTCACTTTGTCTCAAGAAAGTCATTCGGACTTTCAGTGAATCCTATTTAGACAAATACCATAAAGCGGCACCTCTTTAAACACACCCTCCTTCAGACGTTTACTAACATGACCATTGTTCCCTAGGGCTCAGACACAATATGGTGAAAAAATAGAGAATAAATAAAAATTAATAGAGAAAATAGTAGTGTAAACATTCCTAAAGAAGAACGAGCAAAGTGAACAGAAGATTTACATTTAAACGGATAGCAAATACAGAGGTGATATCAGTCCATGTGTGCGAAAAACGTGTGTTAGGTCAGCAACGTTGAGATGAAGAAGACAGAGGTCTGACATGAGGCAGTTTGCATGTGAGATGAGCTGGGTGAGAAAAGAAGGCCCTGCAGAGCACACAGGAACTGGACACTCCCGGGTGGATCTGGCCTCCGTTCCCACTCAGGACTTCAGGACCTCCAGAATTAGACTTGTTCAGTGAGAGGACCCCAGTGAGAGCATGTGTTCACCAACTCACTCTCTGCTTGTGCTCTGTGCCCAGGGGCTTCGTCTCTCCAACCAAGCACTTCCCCTGGCGCTCTCTTCCCCTAGAAGAGAGTTCCACATGCTTAGACCATGAAAGCGTCCTCCTGTATTAGAATAAGGGTGTGGAGGAAACATAGCACAGGTAAAATCATCTGTTGTGGTCTTTTCATTCTTTAGAGAGCTGCTAAAAAGAGCTGAGAGATGAGAACAATTCCCGGAGAAATAAAGAGATGGAGCACCTTTGCATTTGGATACTTAAACCGAGATTTATTTGAGGAGAAATATCTTCACTATAGAAATATAACAGAAAATAAATATCAACATGGAGATAACATGATAGATACAGAGAAAATTCAAATCTATATTTATTTGGGAGACAGAGAGATAGTATTGTGGCTGGAGAGGAAGCAGGACATTTGGAGGCAAAAACCAAGTTCAAAGCGAGGTTTTACAGTAGGCGTTTCAAGGTTGCACTCACAGATGATCTACTTCAAGAAATCTGGTTGATGAAGAACAGGAGAATGTGGGAGAGAGTGCTCAGCAGCAAGAACTACTGGAGCATTCTGGGCGGCAGCAACTGGACACACAGCAGCTGGGGCGGCAGCAGGTGGTCCTGCAACAGGTGGTCTGACAGCAGGTGGGACGGCAGCAGCTGGGGATGCAGCACTGGGGCCTGCAGCAGCTGGACACACAATAGCTGGGGCGGCAGCAGGTGGGCTGGCAACAGGTGGGGCAGAAGCAGCTAGAGATGCAGCAAGCAGGGCGGCAGCAGCTGGAGATGGAGCACTGGGGCCTGCAGCAGCTGGACACACAGCAGGAAGGGCGGCAGCAGCTGGAAATGCAACAAGAGGGGCGGCAGCAGCTGGATCCGCAACCACTGGAATCACTACAGCAAGGGCTACAGCAACTAGACACACCGCAGCTGGGGTGGCAGCAGCTGGACACACAGCAAGTTGGGCGGCAGCAGCTGGGGCGGCCGCAACTGGGCTGGCAGCACACAGACTGGCAGCACTGGGGCCTGCAGCAGCTGGACACACAGCAGCTGGGCCGGCAGCAGGTGGGCGTGCAGCAGGTGGTCTGGCAGCAGCTGGGCTGGCAGCAGCTCTCCTGGCAGGTGCCTTGGCCATAGCCCTGCTCAGAGCAGACAGAGCCACAACAGGAGCTGACCATGGTGTCGGAGGGTATTAGTTCTTGGTGGTTTTCAAAAACGTTGTTTGGAAGGTTTGGAAGTCTCCCTGCTCCACATCCCCTTTTATACCCTGCTAAGGGGCTGCTGCTCTCCTGTGAAACATTCTTTCCACATTATTGTATATGTTAGTAAATAGATGATTATCAAATTAGGCAAGACTCTTTTCCTGATTATATTCTCAAGTCAGAAAAAAAACAAGACTTCCTTTTCCTGGTGTGTTAGGATTCATGGTCAGCTCTCGCTGAACCATCTCCTAAGTGGCTTTCTAGTTATAATTTCTTCCAAGTGCACAGTCATCTGATATTCTTTGTCCTCATGCTACATGGTTCAGTGTCATCTTGTGGCACATCTTGCCTACTCCGAGTATCATATTCTTGCTTATCATTGCTTCTCCTGACCCTGGGGGGATAAAGGTATGTTAGTCTGATGGCTCATTCTGAATGGGTCAGGTGGGCACAGAAAGCTTGAATGTGAAAGACCATAGGCATGAGGACAGGGAGGCCATTAAGACATGTCCCTGTTGCAGAACTTAGCTCTCTAGGGAAGATGGCAATGATAGTACCATAGACAAAGGGCCATGTGGAGCCACTTAACTAGAGGAATAAATTTGGGTACAATTATGGATGGACAACAAGTTAAGGACATCAACTGAGGCAGAGAAGCATGTAACTCACAGGGACTTGTGGATGTCAGTAAGAGCATCTGGTGTTCCTCATAACAGGATATGGATAGATAAAACTAGTATGAGCAGAACTTCATGTTGTCTATCTCTATGTCTGTATTGGGGTATGTGTATGTGCTGGTTTGACCAAGAATTGCCCCCTTAGGCTCCAAATGTTTGGACATTTTGTCCCTAGTTGGTGGCGCTGCTTTGGGAAGTCTTAGATGCTGTGGCCATGCTAAAGGAAGTGAGTCACTGGGGCGGGCTTTGAGGGTTCTTATGCCTTGCCAGATTTCCAGTTGCTCTCTGCTTCCTTTGCCTGCTTGAAGATGTGAGTACTCCTCTCTCTGTCACCTCTGCTGCCACACTGGATTCTTGCCCCTTTGGAACCATAAGCTAAATAAGCTCTTCTTATATGTTCCCTTGGTTACAGCAACAGAAAAGTAACTAATATAATGTATATACATATGTATATCAAAAAGAGCTCAAAATTAGGTGTGTAAAGGGCTGAGATCAGTTGTTTCTAAGAGAAGTAACCATCTTCCTGCCAGAATCCAATCCAGATATAGCAAAAAGACCTATGACACATCAACTCTAAAAAGGCCAGTTCTATAGGTTACAGAATCTTAGCAAGTATAGATAGTAAGAATTTCTAGTCATAACTAGAAGCCATATCTAAAGGAATCTATAATCATTTATTCAAAGGAAATAAATACACATATATTTGGACACCATTGGCTAGCAGAGCAGAGTGACACTGACAACTGGGTATAGAAATGCCAACATGGTCCCCTTTAAAGTCTGCAGTGACGATGAGAAAAAAAGGATGTCTTCTCCAGGTCATTCTTCTAGCCTGTCCACTCTATCTGTAGATGTGTAGATGTGCATGAGGGTCATTTACCCAGTTCATAAAGTGGAAATTCAGCACCTTCTAATCCTGAGCTAAGGAGTAACAAGTATTATGTAACAAGGCACACAAAGCACTTGAAGTTACCTTGCCCTCCACAGCATTCCCCAGGTGACCTAGAGGATGTGTGTCAGATATTAGAGATTCCTTCAAAAGTATAAAATGTGTAGGATGTAAATCTATCACCTGTCTACAGGACACAGAAGTTCATCTCCACCAAAAGCAGATTTGTCATGACAGATAACAGTGAATTATACATGACTTATCAACCTTAGCTGATGTGGTAGATACAGTTTTTCCTGAGAACTAATGCCAACATGGCCTTCATTAAAGTCTTTAGTGATGATGACAAAATAAATGAATATTCTCCAGCTCATTTTTTATATCTGTCTACTCTATCTTCAGATGTGCACGAAAGCCATCTACCGAGTTCATAAACATGAAATCCAGCACCTTCTACACCTGAGCTGTAGAGTAAGAACTGCTAACATACTAAGAATCACACAAAGCACTTGGAGCTACCTAACCCTCCTCACCATTTCTCAGGTGACCTAGAAGATAGATATCAGATATTAGAGATGCCTTTAAAGGCATAAAAATGTGTAACGTATTCCTACTGTGTGTCTGCAGGACTCATGAGCTCATCTCCACAAAAAGCAGGTGGGTTGTGACAGACAGCAGTCACCAGGAGCTGATGTGGTGAACACACAGTTTTGGATGAGAACTAATTTCAGTCTCTGGTATGAGATGTGGAAAATGGACTGGACAATGGAAACTTTAAAATAGCTGAGTAAGGAGAGGCAGAGGCATGTTCAGACTGTGTGCAGCCCACAGCACTGTACATTTCTATCTTGGTTCAGGACTGTGCAAATTCTCTCACTCACAACACATTTCAGTTGAATGTCGGCTTCTGCACGCCTCTGAAACACCATATTGACTCATGATCTTGATGATGTTGCTTTTGTCGGATCTGAAAAAAAAGCTTCATGTGTTCAATCACTATGAAAACACCAAAATTGTACTGAGATTCCATTTTACAATGTTCAGTGAACAAAAGCAGACAATACACACTCAAGGATATTCAAAGTGGGGGTAAAGAACATGTATAAATTGTGCAGCCGCTAGGAAAACAAGCATGGTGTTTCCACAAAAGTATAATAAAACTACCAGAGGGTCTAGCCTTGCTGTTCCTCAGATTGGGCCTGAAGAACAGACGGTACGATACAGAAGAAACCCCTATATATCCATGGTATTTGTAGTGCTAGTCACAATGCAATCATGGAAACAGCCTAAGTGCTTATCTATGCATAAAAGGGCAGGTGAAGGGGGACGCATGTGCAGGATGGAGAGTTATTCAGGTATTGAGAATACAGCCATGCCGTTTGCAGGAAAACAGAAGGACCTGTTAAACAAAATTAGCCAGACTCAGAAAAACCAGATGTCTTCTCTTATATGTGTAGTATATGTACAATATATGTACAATATACATATGTATATGTGTATATACACATGAACACATGTAGCACTCACAAAAGAAAAGTATAAAATGATAATAGAGAATCTAAAGTAGACCTGGGAAGTGGACAGCTGTAGGTAATACGTAAGTTCTATGAATGCATACCTAAATGATGGGGAAATCTATTACTTTGTAATATTAAATATGGGAATAGCAGAATTTAAAATAAAAAACTACACAGTATTGAAGATAGCTAGCACAGCCAATATCGTGTGAAATGGGGAAGACAGAGTGACATATGAGAAGACTTCAGCCGAGATCAAAGGCATAGTTGACTCGATACCATGGCAACTTCTGCATATTGCATAGGAAGTGTGTTGCCTGGCAGAATATTGAGACTGTACATGAGTATGTTTGTCCATGTGCCCTCAGAAGCAGACACAGAACAGGAGTTGGAAAGAAAGAAGTTCACATGGAAAATGATCCCATAATGTGTTGTGAGGACCTAGAGAAGTGACTGAGTGTGGGAGGGAGGCCAGCAGAGTGCTCTAAAACATGAGTATGTTTGTCCATGTGCCCTCAGAAGCAGACACAGAACAGGAGTTGGAAAGAAAGAAGTTCACATGGAAAATGATCCCATAATGTGTTGTGAGGACCTAGAGAAGTGACTGAGTGTGGGAGGGAGGCCAGCAGAGTGCTCTAAAGAGCAGGACAGCCCTGGAGGCAGCAGGGCTTCAAGCCTCTCTCACTGCCTCTGGGACAATGGATGCACACATGTGCATTCAAGGGGAAGCAAGCAACAGCATGCGCTCATCCCTCCCTCTCACAGCTTGAGCTGTGTCCCAGGGCTTCAACTCTCCTGCCCAAAGCTTCCTCTTCTATCAGAGAAAGTCTTCAGGAAGTGAGCTGAGTGTGCTCGGTCCCTGAAACCATCTCTGTGTGTTAGGAGAAGGGTGCAGAGGAAACGGAGCGGGCACCCTGATCTAGTGTGTTCTTAATTTAGAGAGGAGCACCAATGTGAGGAATGATGGACATTTGAGAAAGAGAAGAAAGCAGACACAATGGATTTATATTTTAGTAGCTGGAAAACTGAGGTTTATTAAGATATAGGAAAATCTCCATTTTTGAAACTGTGACAGACAGCAAAGGGTCCTGTGGGGTTAAGGAGAGTTTAGAGATTTCAGAGGAAATTCAAACTTGCATTCATTTCAGAGAAAGAGATAGTAAGCAGGCAGGAGTCGGGCTATATATTTGGAAGCCTAAACCAATTTCAGCTGGAGCAGAGGCTTTCGGATGGGCCTTTCAGGGTTCTGCTCCCAGATGGCCTCCATCAGGAATGTTGGTGGATGAAGAACAGGAGCCTGGGAGAGAGTGCTCAGCAGCAAGAAGCACTGGAGCATGCTGGGCGGCAGCAGGTGGTCCTGCAGCAGGTGGTCTGGCAGCAGATGGGGCGGCAGCAGGTGGAGATGCAGCACTGGGGCCTGCAGCAGCTGGACACAGAGCAGGAAGGACGGCAGCAGGGGGACTGGCAGCAGGAAGGTCTGCAGCAGCTAGAGATGCAGCAGGTGGGGCGGCAGCAGCTGGATCCACCACAGCTGGCACCACCACAGCAGGGGCGGCAGCAGCTGGAGATGCAGCAAGTGGGTCTGCAGCAGCTGGACACGCAGCAAGTGGGGCGGCAGCAGCTGGATCCACCACAGCTGGAACCACCACAGCAGGGGCGGCAGCAGCTGGAGATGCAGCAAGTGGGTCTGCAGCAGCTGGACACGCAGCAAGTGGGGCGGCAGCAGCTGGATCCACCACAGCTGGAACCACCACAGCAGGGGCGGCAGCAGCTGGAGATGCAGCAAGTGGGTCTGCAGCAGCTGGACACGCAGCAAGTGGGGCGGCAGCAGCTGGATCCACCACAGCTGGAACCACCACAGCAGGGGCGGCAGCAGCTGGAGATGCAGCACTGGGGCCTGCAGCAGCTGGACACACAGCAGCTGGGCGGGTTGGAAGGTGTGGAAGTCTCCCTGCTCCACATGCCCTTTTATACCCTGCTAAGGGGCTGCTGTCCACACATGCAACATTCTTTTCTTGTTATTGTTTATGCTAGTAAATAGGTGATTATCAAATTAGGCAAGTTTCTTTTCCTGATTACATTCTCAGGTCAGATAGAAAACACTATTTCCCTTTCCTGGTGTGTTAGGATTCAGTGTCGACTCTCGTTGAATCATCTCCTAAGGGGCTTTCTAGTTATGATTTCTTCCAAGTGCACTGTCACCTGATATTCTCTGTATTCATGCTATATGTTTCCGTGTCATCTCATGGCACATCCTGCCTCCTAGGTATCATAGTCTTGCTTGTCAATGCTTCTCCTGACCCCGGAGGATAAAGGTGCATTAGTCTGATGGCTCATTCTGAATGGGTCAGGTGGGCACAGAAAGCTTGAATGTGAAAGACCATAGGCATGAGGACAAGAAGGCCATTAAGACATGTCCCTGTCCTCAGTGGCTCATACTGAAGAAATGTTGTTGCAGAACTTCGCTCTCTAGGGAAGATGCAATGATAGTACCATAGACAAAGGGCCATGTGGAGCCACTTAACTAGAGGAATGAATTTGGGTACAATTATGGGATGGGCAACAAGTTAAGCAGAGCAACTGAAGGGTGTCATGGTGGTGCACACCTTTAATCCCCATACTTGGGAGCAGATACAGGCACATGTCTGTGAGATCCAGGCCAGCCCGGTGTACATAGAGAATTTGAGGCTAGTTGGGCCTACAGGAATTCTCTCAGTAAGAATCCCCCCAAAAAGAATGGCAATTGAAGGCAACTGCTAAGCAACTCAGAGGGACCCATGGATGTCAGTCAGAGCACCTGGTGTTCTGCATAATAGAATGTGGATAGAACTGCTAAGGCCATGACTTCAGGCTCCATGTCTCTTTGTCTGTATTTGAGTATATGTACGTACACATGTATATTTTAAAGAGCTCAGTATTAAACAAGTAAGGGGCTGTGATGAACTGTGCCTAGCAAACTGACCACCTTTCCTCTGGAATCCAATCTAGATATAACAATTAGACCTGGGCACATCAATTCTAAAAGGCCAGTTCTTCAGGTTAAAAGATCTTACGAAGTGTAGATAGCAGTATCTTCTAGTTATAGCTAGATCCTATATCTAGAAGTACATATAGCCATCTATTCAAAGGCAATAATACACATGTATTTAGATACCACTGGATTAGCAGATTAGAGTGACAACATGTCTCTCATTAAAATCTTCAGTGATGATGAGAAAAGAAAAGTGTCTTCCCCAGGTCATTCTTCTAGTCTGTCCACTCTATCTTCAGATGTGCATGAAGTCATTTACCCAGTTCATAAAGGTGAAGTACTGCACCTTCTAACCCCGAGCTGTAGAGTAAGAAGCGTTAAAATACAAAGAGGCATGCCGGGCCTGGTGGCACACAGCTTTAATCCCAGCACTTGGGAGGTAGAGGCAGGCGGATCTCTGTGAGTTCAAGGCGAGCCTTGTCTACATAGTGAGTTCCAGGACAGCTGGGGCTACAGGGAGACCCTGTCTCAAAAAGACATATATGTAGAGAGAGGCGCATGAAACACTTGGAGTTACTGAGCCTCATCGCCATTCCGCAAGTAACCTAGAGAATAGACATCAGATATTAGATATTCCTTAAAGGCATAAAATGTGCACAATGTAAATCTGTTGCATGTCCACAGGATTCATTAGTTCGTCTCCACAAGAAGCAGATGGATCACAACAAACAACAGTCAACAGGAGCTAATGTGTTGGATGCACAGTTTTGACTGACAACTAATTTTCAGTCTCTGGAATAAGATGTAGAAAATGGACTGGCCAAGCTAGCCTTTAAAATACCTGAGTAAGGAGAGACAGAGGTTTATCCGGACTGTGTGGAACCCAGAGCAGTATGCATTCACTATCTTGACTCAGGACTGTGCTAATTCCCTTTTCAGTCGCAGCACATTTCGGTGGAATGCTAGCCTCTGCACACCGTACTGACTCATGATCTTGAGGACACTGTTTTGGTGAGATCTGAATAACAAGACACTGAAAACTCTGAATGTCTCAGTAGGTACATGTGCTCCAGAAGATGGCATCTGAATCCAACCACACTGGGGCTATGATTAAGACTCCAGTCTCCAGACACCAGGGCTTCCTCTTTTGGGTGCCTTGTCTGCAAGCAAGAGACTAACACAGAACTCTGGGAAAGAGTCATCTCTTGAGGACACCAACCAATGATCTGACATTCACTCTGGGAAAGTCTGCCCTCTCAGCTTGTTGTGTCTTAGTCTGCATCAGTAGAGAGAAGTTCCAGAGTATTCGAGCCAGTACCATGGAATCCTAAATCACCATCCCTGGGATCAACAGACCTCGTTTACAAAAAAGAATGTGGGTACTGAAAGCATGGCTGTGGGACCCACTGCTCTACCTTACACTTTGCCATCAAGAAACAGGTGAACTGATAGCCTGATGCCACCACCTCCTGAAGTCATGGCTGTGATGACAGCTTGGAAACGATACCCTATCATAGGCAGATCAAAGTTTCAAGGTTCATAATATGCATTAAAGCACTAAGCATAGTGTGAGACTTTTTCTTCAATAATTTCAACAAAGAAGCTACTATATCCAAATATGAGCTCCCTTACTCAACCACACTGTCAGTCTCTTGTTTGGGAAGATCTGTGTTTCCCTCATATACATTCAGCCTCTTTGGATGTTGGAGTCACGCCCCCAGAGCAAAGGTACATTAGGAGTCATTATACATGTTGCCCCGAAATGGAAATCATCATTGCTACCATCATTCTAGGCTTCACATACCAGTGGACAATCCTGATTGTCTAGAAAAGAAAAGGGCTATTTCCAAGGTTACTGGCCTCACCATCAAAAGGAAGGTGGAGTGGAGGAAGCACAGATTAGTGAATTCTAGTGTTCAGCTCACTTCCTCCTCTTTACATCACCCAAGACCTCCATCCAGGGAATGGTCCTGCCCACAGTTAATATGAGTCTTCACCCATCAATTAAACCTGTCAAAACAATTTCTCACAGGCATGCTCAGACGCTAAATCATCCCTCATGGGTATTCCTGAAGGCTTGGCTCCTAGGTGACTCCGCCTCCCATCAAGTCACAGTTAACACCAAACTTCACAGTGGCTCCATAAGACAAGTAGCCTAGGTGGGCAGATGTTTGGGCACTGGTACACCTAAGACAGTTTCTCAAGTAGTATTGATTAACCAGATGGAATAACCTGACTAAGAGAAACTGGTGGGTGTGATGGATGTTATGAAATTGGACACTGGTACTTTCTACCTTAAAATCTACCATCCAGCCGGGCGTGGTGGAGCACACCTGTAGTCCCAGCACTTGGGAGGCAGAGGCAGGGGGATCTCTGTGAGTCGAAGGCCAGCCTGGTCTACATAGTGAATTCCAGGACAGCTGGGGCTACAAGGAGACCCTGCTTCAAAAAGACAAAAAAAAATCTACCATCCATAAGCTGGTGTGAGTACTCAATGCAAGAGCTCAAACTGTGTCCCCTGATCTCTAGATAATTATCATTAGCTACAAGTGTCGCGTCCTCTTGATATGCCTGATCTTTGTGTACTCATTCTTCCTTCCCTAAGTAGCCATGGCTAGTGATGCCCGAGAGCACAGTAGAGGCCCAGCACCTCTGCCTCTGATAGAGAAGGGGCTGTGGTCTCATACTCTGCATCTTCCTGCTGGGTCGAATGAAGGTGAATTCCCCGAGAATGTATTTTAGCTGATGTGCTGCTGCTACACTATCTTTGGTCTGTCCATTACTGATATTACTTTTTTTTGAGGAGAGTTTTTCTACTTTGTTACAAAGAGAAGAAACTTTTATGTGGTCAGAAAATACAAGATTGATCTTTGTTCTCTTGTATGAAACTGTTCACACAGCCAGAGTGAATTGTCTCAGTTCAGGTCTGTAAGTTCCATCATACTCACTTGGGTGTGAATGTCCTTGGCTGCTGAAATGTGGCCCTTTAGTGCACAGGGTGACAAAGTCCCCTGACCAGCAGTTCCAGAGTGTCCCATTTTCATATATTATACCCATGCACACGTCCTAAAAATGAGGTACAGCAGGGCAAATATTTCCCCAAATAGATGTCATATATATAATATAATATACACACACGCATACATACATACCTTTATTCATGTGATGTCCAAATATTTTTTAAAAGTACACTTTTATTATAAAATATTATTTCATTCTTATAAATCGCTTGTACACAAATTCCTGTCTTAGGTCCTGCTTTTTTTTTTTTAGGTCTTTTTGAGACCGGGACTCCCTGAAGCCCCCCAGCTGTCCTGGAACTCACTATGTAGACCAGGCTGGCCTTGTACTCACAGAGATCCACCTGCCTCTGCCTCCCAAGGGCTGGGATTAAAGGCGTGGGCCACCACGCCCAGCTAGGTCCTGCTTTTAGTGACTCCAGTTTACTCTGTAAATAGAGATCATGCATATATCCCCTCACTCACAACCTCTCAGAGCCTCCAACATGCATTGGTGAGCCCCCGGCTTCTTCCCTGGACTGCTGCGGGCCATGCTCTTCTAACAGTGGTGTCTATGAGCATGAAGTGCCTTTCCCCGGTCATGTTCCCCAAGCTTTAGACTCACTCTTTCTTTTTTTTTTTAAAGAATGTTGCTTTGCTGCTGTTCTTTTCAGGCATTACTTTGCCTCTTTATAGTAGTTTGTATTTCTGTTTTAATTTTACATTATTGTTTCCTGCTCCCATGAAGAATGTCATTAGACATTAATGGTTATTTCATGGAATCTGTAGATGGATTTGGGTAATACAGTATTGTTATAGGACAGAGTTCGTAAAAAAATCACCAACACCACTTTAAGAAAAGTAGCAAGGTAAATTTATTTTTTGACTGGCCGGGCTGTCTATCTCGGGAGTAGAAGCAGCCCTGAATATTGATCGATCAGAGTTTTTATAGGATTACAGTAAGCATAGCATAAGCAAAATCTGCCTTCACCAATCAGGGTCGTACAACATAACAGAATTCTAATTTTAGTAATTAGCAACCAATCATTATAAGTGATTTAATCACATAACTTGGCATCCAACTTTGTGACCTTAAAACTAGCCAACTGTTCTAGCCATAATAAGTATACTAAGACAGCCAAGGTAAACAACTTCCAGGTGGGCACACAATAACAGGAGGACAGGGTGATCTTATGCTCTGTGTCAAGGCGACCCAAAATAGCAAGGTTACAGAAGCGAAAACAAGCTGGTTAGCAAAAATATAATGTCTGGAATTATCACATTCCGTGATTCATGGCGAGGGCAATTTCCCAAGACCCAAGGTTGCCCCCCTTTTCCTTTGGTGTGGAGCAAAGTTGCTGCTGAAATGGCTCTGAACAAAATGGAGTAACTTAGGGAAGTTTGCTGAGCCAGTTCAAGTATATTCACAATATTGACTCTGCCCACTATGTTATCTTTCCAACTTCCAATGCCTTTGTATTTTCGTTTGATGTTTTTTATTTTTATTTTTATTTACTTATTTATTTTTTAGAGAGAGAGAGAGACAGAAGGAATTGTTCTTCAAATGAAATAGTGGATCATGGGTGTCAGATGTAACCAGAAACACATCTCCACAGGGTACAGGGCCTTGTAGTCAGATGTGGATTTCTTTTTCCTTCCCTAATAGTCTTTTTTAAAATCATTATTATTTTTTTAAGATTTTTAATAACTACATGATTAGAAGAAGCATTTCACTACAGCTTTAACATATTCAGTAACATACTCCAGAGCAAGAGTACATCTCTTTCACAAGTGGGTGCAAGGTTCTAGGTTCACAGTTGAATTAATACAGTTATACAACATTGAATGTAGTATAAGCCCTGTAAGACATAAAGTTGAATGAGTTTTTAACCTTTAAAAAAGATCTCCATTTCATTTTAGAATATATTATTCCTTGCAGAAAGACTCGTTGTTTTTGCTACTAACATTGAGGTGTTGGCACATGCATCTCTAGTCTGTATGTATCTGACTATTACTAGTTATAATCGATTACACTTTGATCCTTGGTGCCTGTGTATGCCTATAAAGTCATCAGGTAGATTTCAATGGTAAAGTTTATCACCTCTACTAATTAGCATGATGTAAATTTCCATGCTTCCTCCTCAAATATATTTTTTAAAACTTTGTTGATTTTTGTGTGTGTATGTGTGTATCACACAGAACATCCCAAAGCATCTTATTCAAATATATACCTACTTCCCAGATGGCCCCCTCCCATAGCCTCCCTCCCCCCACTAGAGCCCTTATACACTGATATCCCTATTACTGTCTGCTGTGTTGTCAGCACCCCAGCCAATCCCCACTACTTGTCCTTCTGGTGAATCTAGTCAGCCTATCTAGAGGTCTTTGTTTTAGGAAGGTCAGCTGTTCCTCATCTAGCAGCAATCAGTTGTCAGTATTCCTTTAGATAAGATTTGAGTCTGCTGTTCATTTTCCCAGTTCTATGCTGGGTTACTATCTGGGAGTCCCTTGGGCCACCCTGGCCAACAACTCAAAATAAGGTATCGCCTGTCTGGAATTGTTGCTTGTTATGTAGTGTTTAGCTATGCATATGGACTCTTAAAAAATTATAAAGGCCCCTCTAATCTTTGGTTGCACTTTCCTTTTGGGTGTTTAAGACCATACAGTTGGCCCAAATAAACCAATTTATTTTTACTCTTAAGGTCATTTGAGGATCTGTTCCTCAGGGGTCCCATGGGCTTGTGGGGAGCCTCTGGCTCCTTTCTTTTACCAGTTCCGCCTATGTGAAGATAAGTCAAAGGTCCTGCTCGACCATGGATGGCTCACTTGGAAGCATGGAGGAAATGATTCCTCTT
>NW_008340203.1:665667-668414 GCF_000622305.1 Nannospalax galili
TTGGTTCAAGTCCATCTGGTGGGGTCTCCTCGGCCTCCTTGATCAAGAGGACAGGTGACTCACCACAATTACAGGACATTTTGAGAGATGCTCATAGTCCCCTGGAACTAGTCAACCTAGGAGTGTTCCCACAGGGACATGTTTTAAATCCTTGGTCTGTAGCCAGTGGTTCTAATTTGAGAGGTTGTGAAACATTTGGGTCATGGGGCCTGTGTGGTAGAACTGGACCACTACGGTAGCCTTTGAATGTAATATCCACCTCAGATTCTTCCTTAATCTGCCAGTATGTGCTCAGATCCCTCATACTTCTGCCAGCATTTACTGAGCTGCTCTTCTGCTATGCCTTCCTTCCCACGAGGTACTGTGCACTGGGTATTAGTCGCTGTTGTTATTGTTGTGACAAAATACCTCGCAGAAACAACTGAGGGAAGGATTTATTGTGGGTCATGATTTCAGAGGATATCAGCCCATCCTTATGGTGTAAGCATGGTGGCTGAGGTCTATGATATTCTCTTATTTCCTGAGGTTTTAGAGTACCATTCAGATGTTATTGCCAGTGCTTATGTGAGAGTTGATCTTGGTTGTCAACTTGACTGGATCAGGAATTCATTAAATTGGGAGGGACTTTCTTGATAAGATTATTTGAAGCCAGAAGAGGTACCTATATATCCATGGTATTTGTAGTGCTAGTGACAGTGAAATCATGGAAAGAGCATAGGTGCTTATCTTTGCATAAATGGGCAGGTGAATGGGGACAAATGCGCAGGATGGAGAGTTACTCAGGTATTAAGAATACAACCATGCCGTTTGTAGGAAAATGAAAGACTTGGAGGTTAGTATATTAAGCAAAATTACTCAGACTCATAAATACAAGTACCAGATGTTTTCTTTTATATGTTTAGTATTGCAGCTGCACATATATGTATACATATATTTACACACATACATGTATGGCACACACACGAGAAAAGAAAAAAATGATAATAAGGAATTGGAAGTAGACGAGGGAAAAGGAACAGGTACAGGTATTATGTGAGCAAATATAAAATACTTTCTAAAAATGTGTGAATAATTGATGGGGAAATCCACTAATTTGTCATTTTAATATATAGTGACAAGAGTACTGAAAATTAAAAACTGCAAAATATTGAAGAGAACTACCACAACCAACATCATGTGAAATGTGAAAAGGTGACATGAAGAAAACTGACCATTCCAGCAGAGAGCAAAGGCATAGTTGACTCAATACCATGGCAACCTACACCCATTGCATGGGAAATGTGTTGACTGGCAGCAATATTGAGACCATACATGAGTGTCTTGCTCTGTGTGTCCTCAGGAGCAGACACAGAACAGGAGTTGGAAAGAAAGAAGTTCATATGGGAAATGATCGCACAATGTGTTCCAGGGACCTAGAGAAGTGACTGAGTGTGGGAGGGAGGCCAGCAGAGTGCTCTAAAGAGCAGGACAGCCCTGGAGGCAACAGGGCTTCAAGCCTCTCTCACTGCCTCCGGGACAATGGATGCACACATGTGCATTCAAGGGGAAGCAAGCAACAGCATGCGCTCATCCCTCCCTCTCACAGCTTGAGCTGTGTCCCAGGGCTTCAACTCTCCTGCCCAAAGCTTCCTCTTCTATCAGAGAAAGTCTTCAGGAAGTGAGCTGAGTGTGCTCGGTCCCTGAAACCATCTCTGTGTGTTAGGAGAAGGGTGCAGAGGAAACGGAGCGGGCACCCTGATCTAGTGTGTTCTTAATTTAGAGAGGAGCACCAATGTGAGGAATGATGGACATTTGAGAAAGAGAAGAAAGCAGACACAATGGATTTATATTTTAGTAGCTGGAAAACTGAGGTTTATTAAGATATAGGAAAATCTCCATTTTTGAAACTGTGACAGACAGCAAAGGGTCCTGTGGGGTTAAGGAGAGTTTAGAGATTTCAGAGGAAATTCAAACTTGCATTCATTTCAGAGAAAGAGATAGTAAGCAGGCAGGAGTCGGGCTATATATTTGGAAGCCTAAACCAATTTCAGCTGGAGCAGAGGCTTTCGGATGGGCCTTTCAGGGTTCTGCTCCCAGATGGCCTCCATCAGGAATGTTGGTGGATGAAGAACAGGAGCCTGGGAGAGAGTGCTCAGCAGCAAGAAGCACTGGAGCATGCTGGGCGGCAGCAGGTGGTCCTGCAGCAGGTGGTCTGGCAGCAGATGGGGCGGCAGCAGGTGGAGATGCAGCACTGGGGCCTGCAGCAGCTGGACACAGAGCAGGAAGGACGGCAGCAGGGGGACTGGCAGCAGGAAGGTCTGCAGCAGCTAGAGATGCAGCAGGTGGGGCGGCAGCAGCTGGATCCACCACAGCTGGCACCACCACAGCAGGGGCGGCAGCAGCTGGAGATGCAGCAAGTGGGTCTGCAGCAGCTGGACACGCAGCAAGTGGGGCGGCAGCAGCTGGATCCACCACAGCTGGAACCACCACAGCAGGGGCGGCAGCAGCTGGAGATGCAGCAAGTGGGTCTGCAGCAGCTGGACACGCAGCAAGTGGGGCGGCAGCAGCTGGATCCACCACAGCTGGAACCACCACAGCAGGGGCGGCAGCAGCTGGAGATGCAGCAAGTGGGTCTGCAGCAGCTGGACACGCAGCAAGTGGGGCGGCAGCAGCTGGATCCACCACAGCTGGAACCACCACAGCAGGGGCGGCAGCAGCTGGAGATGCAGCACTGGGGCCTGCAGCAGCTGGACACACAGCAGCTGGGC
>NW_008340203.1:668507-680608 GCF_000622305.1 Nannospalax galili
GAGGAGGGGGTTCTCAGTAGGTTTTCAGAAGGTGGGTTGGAAGGTGTGGAAGTCTCATTGCCTCCACATGCCCTTTTATACCCTGCTAAGGGGCTGCTGTCCACACATGCAACATTCTTTTCTTGTTATTGTTTATGCTAGTAAATAGGTGATTATCAAATTAGGCAAGTTTCTTTTCCTGATTACATTCTCAGGTCAGATAGAAAACACTATTTCCCTTTCCTGGTGTGTTAGGATTCAGTGTCGACTCTCGTTGAATCATCTCCTAAGGGGCTTTCTAGTTATGATTTCTTCCAAGTGCACTGTCACCTGATATTCTCTGTATTCATGCTATATGTTTCCGTGTCATCTCATGGCACATCCTGCCTCCTAGGTATCATAGTCTTGCTTGTCAATGCTTCTCCTGACACCGGAGGATAAAGGTGCATTAGTCTGATGGCTCATTCTGAATGGGTCAAGTGGATACAGAAAGCTTGAATGTGAAAGACCACTGGCATGAGAACAGCAAGGCCATCAAGACATGTCCCTGTCCTCAGTGGCTCATATTGAAGGTTGCAGTGCTTAAATACAAAGAGACACATGAAGCACTTGGAGCTCCTGTGTCCTCATCACCATTCCCTGTGTGACCTAGAAAATAGACATCAGATATTAGAGATGCCGTCAAAGGCATAATATGTGCAGAATCTGCATCTCTCCCATGTCTACAGGACTTCTGAGTTCATCTCCACGAAAAGCAGATGGATCATGACAGGCTACAATGGATTACCCCAAGGCTTATCAATGGCAGCTGATATAATTCATATGTTCCTTGGGCCTACAGCCAATTCTGTCTCTGGTATGAGATGTGGAAAATATATGGGCCAACTGAGTCTTTCAAATGTCTGAGTGCACACGGGCAGAGGTGCATCCAGACCCTATAGAGCCTGAAATCTTATAAATTTACTCTCTTGACTCAGGACTGTGTTATTTCCCCTCTCACTCACTACATGTTTCAATGGAATGTTAGCCTCTGCATACCTACCAAACACCACATTGACTCACAATGTTGATGGCATCATTGTAGTCAGATCTGATGAAGAAACTAAGTACTCTGAATGCCTCAGTGAAACACATGTTCTACAGGAGATAGCAAGTAAATGTGACAAAGATCTGGAGGCTGCCACATTGGCTGTGCTTAAGACCAGAGACACCAGATACCTTGTCGGCAAGCTAGAGACTAACATGGCGCCCCCATAAAGCATCATCTCTTGAGGTCATTAGGTCTATCCATCTATGAACATAGTATATCTTTCCAAGTTCTGATGCTTTCTCTAACACTTCGGTGTTTTTCATGTTTATTGTGGACATCTTTCATACACTGGCTATGTTTATTCTTATGTAGTCTTTCTCAGGAGGTCATTGTGGATGGTCATGTTTTTCTGATGTCTTTCTCATCGTATTAATTGTTTGGGTTGATTTTTGGCCAAATTCTGCTTTTGTCCATGACTTGAATCTGAAATCCCCATGTATTAAATACTCTGTGTTCAGCTTGTGATGCTATTTTAAGTAGATGTAGTATAGGGTTGTCCTACTAAAGAGGGATTCTAATTTTGTTTTAGAGTGGAAGGTAAATTTGTACGTAGAGGACTTCTATATGGTTTTTCTGTATAATGATGCCAATTATTGTTGAATATTTTGTATATTTGCCTTTATACCATATCAGTCTTCTTTGAATTAATAGGTATTAGAGATTTGTAAATCTGTGGCGTTGAACTGAACCTAAATGGGTTATTGGCACTAATTACTAGGCATCTGCCATATACTCTTCACTCCCTTCTGGGACCAACTGGGACAAATCTGATCCTCAGCAACAAGACACAGTAGAACACTCACCACCAGGTGGTTAATCAGTGATGTCTCCAGAGAATATTTTTCAGAGATTCAGCAACATGGATAGGTAGCGAGGAAAGTTTTCAAAATTGAAATGAAGTCACACTGGGCGTGGAAGCACTTGCCCGTAATCTTCCATTTGGAAGCTGAAGCAAGAGGATGGTAAGTTTGAGGCTTCATGGAAGACAGTGTCTCAAACTGACAAGATGAAGTTATATGTGCTGGTTCTTCCGAAAGCCCAAAAGCAACCAAGAGGTAATGGAGAAATGGTTCTTACACACAGTAACCTGACACTAACTGAATGTTTTCCAACCTTGGCGCAAGTATTCTGCTTATTATATTTGTTTCAGACATAAGCATACTTCACTTGAAGATTGAGGTGTTGAAACAAAGAGTTGGCAGATGTAACCAGACTGTCTGACAGGAATAAATATATTACAAAGAGACACTTATGCTCCCCTCTTTGGTTATCATAATATTGAAAGGATGGACCCCAAGAAATTAGAATTTCCCTAGAAATCTCCTGTTGGGAGAAGAAACATCTGAGGGACTGGGGCCATCACGGGAGGAGTTTGCTTTCTGGAGAGAGAGTATACAAGTTTTTGAGACTGTATTGCAGGAAAAAAACACAACTTTCCCTGAACTGACATTTTAGGAAAGACTTGGAGCTGAGACAATTGTGGGCCAGGACAATGCTGGCCAGACTACTTAGTTAGGCATATATCTTGTTTCTATTTAAATCTTAGTCTCCTGTCAAGACTCTGAATGGACTTGGGTCATTTGATCTTATTGTTCCTGTTCCCAATGTGGCCAAATGGAATAATTGAATAAATCCTCTTTTTTTTTTTTTTGCTTTTTGCTATTAAAAAAAAAACATCCAAAGAACAAACAACCCAATTAATAAATGAATAAGTGAAGTGATCAATGATTTCTCAAAAGAAGAAATACAAGGGACCACTGATTGCTCTTCCAGAGGACCCAGGTTCAATTCCCAGCACCCACATGGCAGCTAACAATCATCCATAATACATGCAAGACAATACATGCATGCACATAAAATAAAACTAATAAAGAAAAATATTTTCTTTAAAAGAAGAAATACAAGGGACCACTGATTGCTCTTCCAGAGGACCCAGGTTCAATTCCCAGCACCCACATGGCAGCTAACAATCATCCATAATACATGCAAGACAATACATGCATGCACATAAAATAAAACTAATAAAGAAAAATATTTTCTTTAAAAGAAGAAATACAAATAGTCAATAAATACATTAAAATTTTGCAATCTTCAGCCATTATGGAAACACAAATCAAAGCTATACTGAGATTCCATTTTACCCTGAGCATTGAAAGAAAACAAACAGCATATGTTCAAGAGGATAAAAAGAAATAAAGGAACCCTTATACACTGTGGGTAATATGAATTTGTGCAGCCAATAGGTAAATAAGGATGGAGTTTCCTCAAGACTAAAATAAAGCTGCTGGGGATCTGACCATATTACTCCTGGGTCTATGCCTACAGGAATGAAAGGTATCTTCAATGACTGGGCCAGAAAGCTATCTCTATTGGTGCAGTAGTGACACTTTTATCTTGAGAGTAATCAACAGCTGTCAATTTGAATTAAGGCCAGCACAGTGGGGGTGGGGACTTGTGTGTGGTACTATAAACACAACCAAATACATGTGATTGGAGAGGTCATAGATCCTACAGAAAAATCTACTTTTGCCACATCCCTAGGCCAAAGTAATTTCTTACTTTACTCTAAATATTCATACTCATATTTACAGACAAGTGTACCTTTCACCCCTCATCAGAGAAGCTTCTTTATGCAACAGTTGGAGACTATTACAGAGTTTCAGATCTGGTCAAATGTAGAGAATGAATTTCTGTGAACACTAAACCCTAAGTGACATATCTTCAATGCAACTTCTACATGTAGGATGAATGTATCTCTCAGCTCTCCTCAGAGAAGGTTTCTTATGCAGCAGATGGCGATTTACAGAGAAACTCACAATTGGCCAATGTGTAGAGAACAAGAGACTACAGAGTGCTTATCACTCAGTAGGACCCGCCTCAGTCCTCTGCCTTCCAAGGTTCAGGGATTATTGTGGAAGAGGAGGCAGAAAGATTATAAGAGGCAGAGGGAGGTGGATGACCAGAAAGAAATAGAATCTTCCAGACAGCCGGTCAGTTATACTTATGAACTCACAGCAAAGGTACGGGCATGTGCAATTTTTATGTAAGCGCAAACCAGACAAAAGCCCAGCAAAGACATGGGGAAGAAATCCCAACTCAACCTAAGGAACTTTTAGCAATTGATGACTGCTGGGAGGGGAAGGGAGAGTGTCTTACGGGGATGGGACTCTTGGTGGGCTCAGTGGATAAACTCACACTGAAGGACACTTGGAGACACAAACAAGACTCTACAGGCCATATATGTATGCCTATGTTTATATGAATACATTAAATTCAGTGGGGGCCGGTGGGGAGAGGTGTGAAAAAGGGAAGGGATCTAAATACCATTACGCTATATTGTATGAAAGTCTCAAAAATTCAGTAAAAAATAAATTACAAAAATTAAATTAAATTTTAAAATATATACCTGAATATGATTTTTTAAAACAAATTTATTAAACGTTTGTACATTCCATACAACAGTTCTTAATCAAATTTAGACACTCCCCACCCATGCCCTTGAATCCCCCGACGTGACCTCGTGTATTCCACCATACATGTTAAGTCCTATCCAAGCCAAGTATTTGTACCCAGATGTCCTTCAGTACAAATTCATCCACTGGCGTCTAGTCAGCCTATCTAGAGATCCTAAGAAAGGCATCCTCTCCTTCACCGAGAACTGATCATACTTCAGTAATTCCCATTGTAGGGCTGGCCATTTCTCTCGCTTCACTTTGGGCCCTTGTCTGATTGAGTTGGCATAGTTCCTGTGCTCAATGCCACCCTACCACAAGTTCATATATGCAAGCTTCCAGTGGCCTGAAAGCCTCTGCTTCCCTATATTCATGAACCAGCACTGGCTCTTACAATCTTTCTGCCCCCTCTTCCACAAAGGTCCCTGAGCGGTAGGTGGGTGAGGTTTAATATAGGTTCTTATCCAAGGACACACACTCTTCAGCCTCTGATTCTTTAAATCTTCCCAGTTCTGGCCTTCTGTGTGCATTGTGCCCTGTTGTGTGAGGAAGCTTCACTGATGAGGGTTGGGGGATGCACTAGTTTTCTCTCTACCCCTCATTCCGCTATGTTCCATGTGCCTTAGGTGTAGAGGTTCTACTGTAGATGTGTCACCCAGGACTAGGCATCTCTCAGACATATGTTCTTGTGTCTACCAGTTGTGGGATTCTGCAGTAGCCTCCGTCTATTGCAAAAAGAAGCTCCTTTGATGTATTTGATGTATGGTGTGATTATCTGTAAATATAAGGCAATAATCAATAGCACCATAATTGAACTTAAAGACCTTTCAATTGGTGTGAACTCATGGGTGGCACTGTAAACACAGCCAAATACACATGGCTGGAGAGGACATAGATCCCAGAGAAAATTCTATCTTTGTCATATCTCTAGAAAAATGAAATTTCTTACAATATGCTGAATATTTATGATTTTTTGTAGCAATATTTACAGTGCAATCTTGGAATCAGCTTAGGTTCCTATCTATGTATTCATGGACACATAAGTTGTAACATATATACACAATGGAGAATTACTAAGCTACTAAAAATAAAGTCATGCCAGAAAATGAATGGAATTGGAGAGTATGAATTAAGCAAAATTTGCCAGAGAAACACAAGTGTCACGTTCTTTCATTCATATATGTGATATATGTGTTCATTTGTGTGTGTACACATACTTACATACACATAGATGGTATACATAGGTAAGGAAAAAGATCTGAAATGGGAAGGGGAAAGATATGAGAAGAGAAGTGAGAAAGGAGACAGGTAGAGAGGGGAGGAGAGGAGGAAATGTGTGAACAAATATGCAATACCTTCTCTGTAATATGAATATGTGATGCTATTCTACTATTCTCTAAAATTAATATATTACTGAAAATTAAACCTACAAAATATGGGAGACAACCAGCACAAACAAAACCGTGCAAAAGAGGAAGGAGGACAGAAGAGAACTCCTGAAATTTTACCATTTCAAGTGCTAAAAATTACCAGTGGAATGAAAATGCAAAGTTGACTCGATACCATGCAACCTACACCTACTGCATGGGAAACATGTTGAATGGAACCAATATTGAGACTATACGTATCTTTGTCCATGTGCCCTCAGGAGCAGTCACAGTACAGAAATTGGAAAGAAAGTAGTTCACAGGGGAAATGGTTGCATAATGTGTTCTAGGGACCTGGAGAAGTGACTGAGTGTGGGAGGGAGGCCAGCAGAGTGCTCTAAAGAGCAGGACAGCCCTGGAGGCAGCAGGGCTTCAAGCCTCTCTCACTGCCTCTGGGACAATGGATGCACACATGTGCATTCAAGGGGAAGCAAGCAACAGCATGCGCTCATCCCTCCCTCTCACAGCTTGAGCTGTGTCCCAGGGCTTCAACTCTCCTGCCCAAAGCTTCCTCTTCTATCAGAGAAAGTCTTCAGGAAGTGAGCTGAGTGTGCTCGGTCCCTGAAACCATCTCTGTGTGTTAGGAGAAGGGTGCAGAGGAAACGGAGCGGGCACCCTGATCTAGTGTGTTCTTAATTTAGAGAGGAGCACCAATGTGAGGAATGATGGACATTTGAGAAAGAGAAGAAAGCAGACACAATGGATTTATATTTTAGTAGCTGGAAAACTGAGGTTTATTAAGATATAGGAAAATCTCCATTTTTGAAACTGTGACAGACAGCAAAGGGTCCTGTGGGGTTAAGGAGAGTTTAGAGATTTCAGAGGAAATTCAAACTTGCATTCATTTCAGAGAAAGAGATAGTAAGCAGGCAGGAGTCGGGCTATATATTTGGAAGCCTAAACCAATTTCAGCTGGAGCAGAGGCTTTCGGATGGGCCTTTCAGGGTTCTGCTCCCAGATGGCCTCCATCAGGAATGTTGGTGGATGAAGAACAGGAGCCTGGGAGAGAGTGCTCAGCAGCAAGAAGCACTGGAGCATGCTGGGCGGCAGCAGGTGGTCCTGCAGCAGGTGGTCTGGCAGCAGATGGGGCGGCAGCAGGTGGAGATGCAGCACTGGGGCCTGCAGCAGCTGGACACAGAGCAGGAAGGACGGCAGCAGGGGGACTGGCAGCAGGAAGGTCTGCAGCAGCTAGAGATGCAGCAGGTGGGGCGGCAGCAGCTGGATCCACCACAGCTGGCACCACCACAGCAGGGGCGGCAGCAGCTGGAGATGCAGCAAGTGGGTCTGCAGCAGCTGGACACGCAGCAAGTGGGGCGGCAGCAGCTGGATCCACCACAGCTGGAACCACCACAGCAGGGGCGGCAGCAGCTGGAGATGCAGCAAGTGGGTCTGCAGCAGCTGGACACGCAGCAAGTGGGGCGGCAGCAGCTGGATCCACCACAGCTGGAACCACCACAGCAGGGGCGGCAGCAGCTGGAGATGCAGCAAGTGGGTCTGCAGCAGCTGGACACGCAGCAAGTGGGGCGGCAGCAGCTGGATCCACCACAGCTGGAACCACCACAGCAGGGGCGGCAGCAGCTGGAGATGCAGCACTGGGGCCTGCAGCAGCTGGACACACAGCAGCTGGGCTGGCAGGAGGTGGTCCTGCAGCAGGTGGGCTGGCAGCAGCTGGGCTGGCAGCAGCTCTCCTGGCAGCAGCCTTGGCCACAGCCCTGCTCAGAGCAGACAGAGCCACAACAGGAGCTGACCATGGTGTCAAAGGAGGAGGTGCTGAGTGGTTTTCAAGAAGGTTGTTTGGAAGGTTTGGAAGTCTCCCTGCTCCACATCCCCTTTTATACCCTGCTAAGGGGCTGCTGTCCTCACATGCAACATTCTTTTCCTGTTATTGTTTATGTTAATAAATAGGTGATTATGAAATTAGGCAAGTTTGTTTTCCTGGTTAAGTTTTCAAACATAATTTCCTTTCCTGATGTGTTAGGAACCATTGGCAGCTCTTATGGAACCACTTCCCACACATCTTTTGTGCTATAATTTCTTCTGAGAGGTGTCACATGTCATTGGGTGTCTCATTACATGCTTCGGTTTCATGTGTATAGTTTAACTGTCTGTGCTTAGGTAATCATGATTCTTATAGGCACATAATTGTTTCTTATGATGAAGGAGGATAAAGGTGCATTAATCTACTGGCTTATTCAGAATGGCTTAGGTAGGCACAGAAAATTTGATTGATGAAATGTTGATATCTCTCTCCTTTTTAATTTTTTTTCCTAGAAACAAACCTCTAAAAGTTATTTTTAGGCCCCCCATTATAATGGATTATCATGCTTAATAGCTCATAAAGCTCTGTCCTCTCAGTTCGGGCCTGTTGACCTATTTTCCTTCTGTCTTCCAACATGTCTTTCTCACTTCAGCACGTACAGCCAGATCCTCCCTTTCCCAGGACTTCCTTCACAAGTTCTTTAGGTAACTCAGTGGTATTGCTTTTTACTCTTATTTCAACCTAGATCTTCCTGCCTATACATATTGTGTGTGTGTGTGTGTGTGTGTGTGTGTGTGTGTGTGTGATAGTACATATACTTGTATATGTGGTATATACATTTATATCACATATAAATGAAAGGAGATTACTTTTGCAAAAGAGCAAATACTTAAACAACACAAAATGAGCACCCAATTAGCTAGGTGATTAATGTTTCAAAACTGAGGAGTGCTTCAGACCCTCTTTTGTCCTCTATTGGTCAAGAAACAGGCAGACGGTACCTATGTGATGACATCATTAAATATCTTAATTAAGACCTTTAATGACTGAGCCTTTTGTAATATTTTTGTTACACTAACTTGCTCAGCTAATACTTGGTTTACATGATTTTTCCTCATAGGCATGTGTTTGTAAAGCTTGAGAAATAAAAGACTTAAACCATTATGTGTCCTGAGTGAGAATTTTCCTGGATTTGCTTCCATAACAGGGGTAGAGGAAACAAATATACCTAAAAACACTTCTTAACTATTAGGGGAAGTGATTCTATATAAATTTTGGAAGATCATATGCAAAAATTCAATAAGAAATACACATTTGAGAAGTGAAAAAGGAGAGCTCATTTGAGCCTGGACTGAGTCCATTGATAGAGGACTTCCTAGCATGCTCGAGCTCTCGGTTTGAAACCCAGCACCACAAAATAAGCTAAAATATGTCTCTTTCCTCACTGAAATAGGTAGAGTACATTCTCCTTGTGGACCAGTATTCTGTCTCTAACCAGCGGTTCTCAGAGCTGGCTGTATGGCAGGGTTATCATCAGAGTGCTAAAAACTGTCAACTCCTAGCTCATGCCGAGGGTTTTCTTTAAATTAGTCTTAAAATTTGTAAAATGTTCCCAGATTATCCCAATGAGCCCCAAAGCTTGAGCATCTCTTCATTAAACTGCCATATCACGTGCACTTGTGTCAGTTGCAAGAGATACCATTAACTTTGAGTGCTATAGACTGAAGTGATGTTAAATCTCTTTATTGCTTTAGTTCACTCTAATGTCAACCCCAACATACCCACACTGATGAGACTGGACCAGCAGGGCATGGAGCTCAATGCAAAGTACTATGGAAAGCACACTGTTTTTGTTTTGTTTTGTTTTTTGTAAGACAAAAGCTGCCAAACAGGAGAGGCATAACTATGGTCCTTCTTGCTAAATTTTGCCCATTGTAAAACAAAATGGATACTCAACATCAGAGCCATGTATACAAATTGTATGCCATCTGTCCTGTCTATCCCTCCTTTATTACATAAAGTTTCCTGAACTATGTGTTGTATAACTGATATAGGGATCACAGTAAAAAAAAAAATAACAGTAAAAGGTTTCTCAATATGCAGTGATAAAAATTCATTCAGAATTAAATGCATAATCCATTAGAGGTGTTTCTGGCAGCCCTCACCTGTGTTGCATTGTGTATCCTCCCTGCAGCCTTGGTTATGAACACAGCACACACACTTTAAACTGCGTATTTTGTCATGAGATGCAACTCCAAGAAATGCTGCTCAAAATACCTCAGCTCCATTGAAGCCTTGTACACATGGCAAAATAGACAGTGAGGGTTAGCTGCACCTGATTCCTAATCCACAGAAACTTTGGGATAATAGTTGTGTTCTGTCGAAGCTGCTGCATTTTGAGGAAACATGACATAACACCAGATTGGTCCAGATTTATCTGGTCTCACATACTCATAGAAGTGGAAGAAAAAAATAAACAGTACAGAGAAATGGTATGTTACAATAAACATAAGCTCCCCCCAGTCTGCAATAGGCAGACTCTGCTCTCTGGGTGGCCTGGGTGACGGTTTGCTAAAGCATTAAGAAAGGAGCAGACAGTCACCAGCATCCCTGAGAAATTCATTAGGGCCTGTTCAGAGCTCGAGTAGAGCATACTGCTATGGATCTCATTTTCTCAGGAAGTTTGGACATAAGATCACAGAACAGCAGAACCAGATGAAACAACTGAATGCTAAGAATTGATATGGGTTAAATTATATGATGTGCATTATACTAGAAATGACAAAAGGAGCAGAGTGGTGTGTGATTCAGGTGTATCTGTGGATATTGATAAGAGAACCTGGGCCAGTAAGATGACTCAGTGAGTAAGGATACCTGCTGCCAAGCCTGACAACCTGAGTTGAGACCCACATGGTGGAAGGTGAGAACCTACTCCAGCAAGTTGTTCTCTGACTTCCATATGTGTTCTGTGGCATGTGCATGCAAATGCATATACACATACTCAAACACACACACACATACACACACACACACATGCACTTGTTTTTTATAACTTTTACAAAAACTTTGAGAATTTCATACATGCATATAAGGTGTTTTGATCAAATCCATGCCCCCTCCCTCCCCTCCAACATTCCCTCCTCTGAAGAGGTAACCCTAAAATCTTTTAAGGACTAGATACAAGCTCCCAAATACTTTTGACATTTTTGGCCTTTGGAACAGAGTATGTTGCTAACAGGCCCAAGGACATTTTGACTTTAACCAAGAAACTGGCTACATTTCTTTGGGGTCTTTTTACCCTAACTGCCTAGCCAATTCCTACCTCCTATTCTTATCACGCCATCCTCTGAAGGGGTTACCCAAATTGTTATTGGGAATAGGGACACCGACCACTCTGGCTTCTTCCATGCTGAACAGGGACTCAGGGTGAGTACCCCTTCAGTGGGTCTATCTAAAGACTCCCAAATTGCATAACTCTTGTCTCTAAGGGGAAAACAAAGTCATTGAATCATGAATAGGAGACATGAAGGAGAAGTAAAGACAAGATAATTAACATTACAAGTTCTAGACAGGGAACTAGAAAAAAATCAGAACAGGGCAATTTTCAAATGTTCATACGAGAGTCCATTGGAGTTTCTTGACAAGGGCTTCCAAAAGCATCCCTCTATTGGGTTATTCCTCATTTTTCTTTTGTCTTCCAAGGCTGGACTAGTTGGCTGGGAAGAGTGACTGGATACTCAGATGAGGGTGCAGTGACCGTGCTTGGCATTCCTTTAATGAATGAGCACAACTGTCAACAAGCCCAATTGCGACTATGTTTAGTGATCAGGCTCAGCTGAAGTTGTGATGATGGTAGTTATTTCATGCAGAAGGGACTGCTGTATAGCATCATTTTATTAAAAGGACCTGGAATTCAAAAGGATTTGGTGCTAGGAGCCACATATGAGGGAGAACATACATCATTTGTTTTTCTGAGTCTGTGTTACTTCACTTAGTATAACAGTTTCTAGATCCATCCATTTATCTGCAAATTTCATTATTTCATCTTTCTTTACTGTTGAATAGAACTCCATTTTGTAAATATACCACATTTCTGTTAACCACTTGTCAGTTGAGGGACACAGGTTTCTTCCATCTCTTAGCTATTGTGAAAAGAGCAGCAACAAACATGGATGTACACGTGTCTCTGCAATAGGATGAGTTCTTTGGGTATATGCCAAGGAGTGGTATAACTGGGTAAAATGGTAGGTTCATTTGTAGTTTTCTAAGAGTTCTCCATACGGCCTTCCATAGGGGATGAACCAGTTTGCAACCCCACCAGCAGTGGATGAGTGTTCCCCTTTCCCCACATCCCCTCCAACACTTGGCATCATTTATTCTCTTGATCTTAGCCA
>NW_008340203.1:680633-681703 GCF_000622305.1 Nannospalax galili
GCATTTCTTTAATTACTAACAATGTTGAACACGTTTTGAGATGTTTCTTAGCCATCTTTATTTCTTCCTCTGAGAACTCTGTTTAGATCTTTAGCCCATCTTTTAGTTGGGTCATTTGGTTTCTCAGTTCTTTGTTTTTTGAGTTCTTATATATTCTGGATGTTAACCCTCTGTCATATGTGTCATTGGTGAGGGTTTTTTTTTCCCATTCTGTGGGTTTTCTCTTCATTTTTTAAAAAATGTTTCTTTTGCTTTACAGAAGCTTTTTAGTTTAATGAGGTCCCACTTATTGACTGCTGACATTAATTCCTGAGCAACTTCTGTCTGATTTAGAAAATTCTTTACCTATATTCTGTAAGTTACTGCCAATATTTTCTTCTAATAGTTTCAGGGTTTCCAGATCCACATTGAGGTCTTTGATCCATTTGGAGTTGACTTTTGTGCAAGGCAAAAGATAAGGATCTAGTTTCATTCTTCTACAGGTGGAGGTCCAGTTTTGCCAGCACCATTTGTTGAAGATGCTGTCTTTCCTCCATTGTGTGTTCTTGGCACCTTTGTCAAATATCAGGTGGCTGAAATTGCATGCACTCAGGTCTGGATCTTCAATGATGTTCCATTGATCTATGTGTCTGTTTTTGCGCTAGTACCATGCTGTTTTTATGACTATGGCTCTGTAGTATACTTTGAGATCTGGTATAGTAATTCCCGCACCGCCCCCCCTCAGTGTTGCTCTTTGTGCTCAGGGTTGCTTTGGCTATCTGGGATCTTTTGTGCCTCCATATGAATTTAAGGACAGATTTTTCTAATTCTGTGAAGTATGTCATGGGGATTTTGATTGCATTGAATCTATATATTGTTTTTGGTAGGATGGTCATTTTAACAATATTAATTCTTCCAGTCCATGAACATGGGAGGTCCTTCCATCTCCTGGTGTCTTCCTCAATCTCCTACATGAAGTCGTGAAAATTGAACAACACACTCCTAAACAATGAGTGGGTCAAATGAGAAATTAAGAAAGAAATAAAAGAATTCCTGGAATTCAATGAAAAGGACAATACAACACAACACAA
>NW_008340203.1:681949-683033 GCF_000622305.1 Nannospalax galili
CAGTTTACCAAAAGTAAGAAAGCAAATCCAAATCAACAAAATTAGAGATGATAGGGGAAACATCACAACAGACACCCAAAAGATCCAAACCATTATAAAGGAGTATTTTAAAATCCTGTACACTACTAAATCTGAAAGTCTAAAAGAAATGGGTGGATATCTGAAATCATGGGAACCTCCAAAGTTAAACCAAGAAAAGCTCAACAGTTTACACAGACCCATAAGGTATAAGGAAATTGAAACAGTAATACAAAGCCTCCCAAGTAAAAAAAAAAGCCCAGTGTCAGATGGATTTACAGCAGAATTCTACCAGACGTTTAAAGAAGACCTCCAACCAATACTACTTAATTTATTCAAAATGATAGAAGCAGAGGGAGAACTCCCAAATTCCTTCTATGAAGCTAGCATCACTCAAACCAGGTAAAGACCCAAACTGGGTAAAGACACAACCAAAAAAGAAAACTATACACCCATACCCTTAATGAACACAGATACAACAATTCTCAACAAAATGCTTGAAACTACCGGGGGTTCGAACCAGTGACCCCCGGGCAGTGATGATTGGGGATGAGTAAGCACGCCGTTTGCCAGGCCACACCGCCCCCAATACAGTGAACACTCAGGCACAACGGGGAGCCTAGTCAAGCAGGGACTCATTTATTGCAGGTGTTACAGAGCTTATAAAGACACCTGGAAATCCCCCCTCCCCCTGTGAAGGTGTATCTTAAGGATGGTCACACGCTGATCATGCACTCCTCAGCAGTGCAGAAGTATTCTTCAGACTTTCAAAGCAAGCCAGGCCGCACCCCCAGTAACTTCCTTTCAAACCTATGCAAGGTGGGGCCTTTAGGTCCCCACAGCAAACCACGTATAGACACACATCAAAAAGATCATTCACCATGATCAAGTAGACTTTATCCCAGAGATACAGGGCTGGTTCAATATACGCAAATCAATAAACGTCATTAATCATATAAATGGACTCAAAGACAAAAACCACATCATCATCTCAATAGGTGCAGAAAAGGCTTTAAACAAAATTCAGCATGCATTTATGTTCAAAGTCCTAGAGGGAATTGGACTA
>NW_008340203.1:683161-721683 GCF_000622305.1 Nannospalax galili
CTCCACTCTTTTTCAACATAGTGCTTGAAACTCTTGCTAGAGCAATAAGGCAGGAGAAGGAAATTAAAGGAGTACTAATTGGAAAATAAAAGGTCAAACTATCACTTTTTGCAGATGATATGATACTATATCTAAGAGATCCCAAAAGTTTCACCAGAAAACTCCTAGAACTGATTAACACTTTCAGTATAGTGGCAGGTGATAAAATCACTCTACAAAAATCAATAGCCTTTCTATATGCCAATAACAAGCAATTGGAGAAAGAATACAGGGAAATGCTCCCATTCACAATTGCTGCAAAAAATTAAAATATCTTGAAATAAATCTGACCAAAGACACCAAAGATCTCTATAATGAAAATTTTAAATCTTTTTTTAAAAGAAAATTTGATATTCCTCACAATAGAATGCAGGAAGCCAAAACTACCAGTGTATCACAACTGTAGGTTCTGTGGATCAATACCTACATCAGAATATATTTACATATGTGCACATGTGTATTTAAGGGTATTTACAAATAAATGAGCAAGTGGATGAACTGCTTTGTTCTAATGGAAAATCATGTAATTTTCTCCAGATTTTAATCCAGATACGGCTCTCAGACTTAAGAACCAACTGGAAAGGTTTAAGGATCACAGCAAGTATATATAGAAATAATTTCAGTCATTTCCTGAAGCAACTGACTCTTCAGGGGAAAGCAGAATATTTATGTATTTGAATATGTCCATGGGGATCAGGAGATAATGGAGTCTAGGCTGAGGTTAGTCTAATGATCTGTGCACTGGGTCTATGGCCATACCTGATGATGGCTCAGACAGTTCGCAAATGTAAGCTACAATATACTCTTTCTCTGAGCTATGGTGTAACAAATATTACAATAGAGAAAGGCGAAGTGAAGCCCCTGGAACTACCCATCCCTCACTGCCATCTCCCATTCACATCAGTAAATAAACATCAGAGATTAGAGCAACCTTCAAAGACTAAAAAAATACAATGAATATGAATCTTGTCATATTTCCATAGTTTTACTAGTTTATCTATCACAAAAAGCAAATGATCTTAGGAGGTGACAGGGATGACCTCTAGATCTGTCAAATAAAATATCCAGTGGAGCTGATGTGATGGAAGTGGTGTCATGATGCAAGAAGGTTCTCTTGTATGAGATGGGGAAACTGAACTGGCAAATGCCTATTTTGAAATTCCCAAGGATGCATCCAGATAATGTGTGATGGGCAAAGTATAAATTCATTGCCCTGACCAAGGCTATGTGAATTGTCCTGCTTTCTGTCACAGCACAGTTCAAAATGATACAGACTTTAGGACAGCCTACAGAATATCATGATGACCAAAATACGTATGATGCCCTGTTAGTCATACAGATGAACAAGAACCGTCATGCTCTGAGTACTTCAATAAGATACCTGTGCTCCAGAAAATGGGAGATAAATGACAGATATCCCATGGGCTTCCATTCTTGTATTAGTTATGTATCTTGTTGTGGGCACAAAATACCCAATAGAAGCACCTTCAGGAGGGAAGGACTTCTTTGGGCTCGTAGTTGGAGAGTACAGTTCATTATGGTGAGGAACTCACAATGACAGGATCTTGAAGTAGCTGGCCACATTGTATCTGCAGTCAGGAAGCAGAGAGCGATGGATGCTGGTGCTCAGTTCACTTTCTCCTTTCCATTCCGCCCAGGACCCCAGCCCATGGAGTGGTGCTGCCCACAGCAGAGATGAGTCTTCCCACTTCAACTGGCCTAATCTAGATAATCCTTTGAGAGCATGCCCAGAGGCTCGCCTCCTAGGTAATTCTAGATCTTGTCAAGTTTATTATAATGTTAACCATCATAATGCTGGTCTATTCAGGGGCCCAAAGCAGAGGACACAAGGACAGCCTCTGCTGAAATCCTGACCTGCCAACAGGAGACCAACATGGAGCCCCTAATAAGGTATCATCTCCCATGAGGGCACCATCCTGTTGTGTTCTTCTGACTGGGGTTGACATTCAGTCTTGGAAAGAGTCTGCCTAACTCAGTTTACAGTGACTCATTCAGCACCATAATATGGGGGCTTCAGAAAATTTGAACTAGCACCATGGAATTCTGAATAACTGTACCTGGGATCAAAAGACCCCATGTGTAGGAAACAATGTGGGGCAATGAACAGCTGACCATAAGATCTTGTATCTTACCAATCAGTGACCCCCATAGTGGAGTGCTACCACCTCAGCATGTATGCCAGGATGTGAGGGGTCAGTGCCTATGTGTAGGAAACAATGTGGGGCAAATGAACAGCTGACCATAAGATCTTGTATCTTACCAATCAGTGACCGCCATAGTGGAGTGCTACCACCTCAGCATGTATGCCAGGATGTGAGGGGTCAGTGACTGGGAGTTGTGGTGGGGATCAGAGAATAATCTGTGGGAATCAGTTCTTTCTCTCCTTCCACTATGTGGAACTCAGATCAGGCTTGGCCCTTGGCTGCTGATCCAACTTACTGTCCCTTTAAGCTCCCCATCCTTCAGCTAGTATGAGAGCACACACACATAACTTAGACTGCATACAAGCTCTGTTCCCAGGTAGTTGTCTTCAGCCAATTGTGCCATTTCCTGTAGCGATGTCCACCCTGCTTGCCTTTCTCCTCCTGCTCAGGGTGGCTACAGCTGGTGATAACTGAGTAGTAAGATAAAGGTTTAGCCAACTTGTCTCCAGTAGAAAAAGGGCTGTGGGATCGTTAGTGGGTCAAGTAAGGTAGAATTCACTCTAAATGCATTTTGGCTCAGCTGTTTCTACTTCCTTAACCTGCTTGTCTCAATATATTACAGATTTCACCCTGTAGCCCCAGCTGGCCTGGAACTTGCTATGTAGACCATGCTGGTCTCCATCTCACAGAGATCCACCTGCCTCTGGCTCCCAAGTGCTGGGACTAAAGTCATGCATCACCACCTCCAGTGGCAATTTGCATACTTTAAATCAGTGCTCTCTCTTGACACTTTAGACTCATAGTTCTTTAAACACAGTATCCTTAACAGGAAAAGCTTTTCCTATGGCCATTTTCCCCAAGACTTGGATATACTGATAATAAATAGAAAAAAAAGTCATCTTTCTACTCAAGACTGCCTTGTATAGTCCTGATATTTTGTGCTGTATAAATTTTAGAATTGTTTTATAAAGATCTGAGGAATATTTCATTGGAATTTTAAGGGAATTGCATAGACTGTAGATGGAATTTGGTAATGTGGCAGTTGTCATGATATTAATTTGGATGATTCACGAGCTTGAGGCATCTTTCTAACATCTGACGTCTTTTTTTCAAATATTCTTCAGTGTTTTATAATTTTCATTATAAAGGTCTATCACATCTTTGGTTAGATTTAATCTTTAGTGTTTTATTTAGAGTAGAGGGTGGTTTTATTAATGGAATTGTGTTACTGGTTTCTTTCTCATTGAATTATTTTTTGGGGGTATCAAACCTGGTCTCAAATTATCCAGTAAGGCATGTTAACTGTAACAGGATGGTATTGGCATGAAGGCAGGCATACATGTAGACCAATGGATATAACAGAAGACCCAGAAATAAGCCCACACACCTACAGCCTTCTGAATTTAAACAAAGGTATTATAAACATATTTTGGAAATGAAGATCTCTTTAACATATATTGCTGGGTAAACTGGAGGCCCACAGATAGAAAACTGAAGTTCCATCCTTACCACTCCGCTCTAGACAGAAGAAATTATTTGAAATATACCCAAAAACCTTAATTTGATGGATGTGGTGACTCACACTCTGGAGGTAGAGGCAGGCGGATCTCTGTGAGATCTAGGCCAGTGTGGTCTATTGCTAGTGAGATTCGGGCCAGCTAAGGCTACAGGGAGACAACTAGTCTCCTGTATAGACTTTGTCCAAAAATTGGAAGAAGAGATAGTCTGTAAAATGGGGAAAATCCTTACCGGCTATTCATTGCACAGAGGACTAATATCTAGAATATAAAAATGAAATGAACAAACAAATCAACAAATAGGAAAAATGTTCAGAAGATTTATGTTTCAATTGATTGCAAAACCAAGACTTGATTCTGGCACCATGAAGCTCTCCATAGTATATTTAAAATGTGTGGGATGGAGGTGACACTAAGCAAGGAACACAAGAGTGTTAGACTGTCCCCTAGGCAGGCCTTTACTCAGGCTGTTAAGACAAAATAGCTTACCAGGGAAATGATTCCAGAATGTATTGGGAAATGATATAAGTCAGGGAGGGAAGTCAGTACAAAATAACATGGGCAGAACATCCTAGAATCAGCTAGGCTCCATGTCAATGAAGATCCAGAGAAAACTGACACATTTTCAGTTGACTGAATGAGGAAGAGGGTGTGCTCACCCACTCTCTCCCACGGCTCGAAGCCTGTGGCTAGGAACTTCAACTCTGCTATCTCCTGCCTCTTCTTCAACCAGAGAAAGTTCTCAGCAGAGAGTTCCAAGCATGTGGAACCATGGTGCTGTGTAGGAGGAGGAGGAGTGCCAAGAGATGGAGCTGACATACCTGAGTTCATACACTATCTTTGCATTTAGGGATTGGCTTCAAACTCCACAAAAAGGAAAACAATTCAAGAGGAGGATAAGGAGACACTATAGACATTTGTTTGCCTGCAAAATTCATCTTTATTTGAGATACAGGAAAATCTTCATTTTTAAAAATAACAAGGTACAATATACACTGTTCCTTGGAGATAAGGTGAGAGTTTACAGATTTCAGAGAAAATTCCAATTTGTGTACATTGTAGAGATAGTAAACAGGCAGGACTGAGGACAGTATATTTGGAGTCCAAAATAAATTTCAGTTGTGTGGACAGAGGCTTTATGACTAGCTTCTCAGGATTTTGCTCACCAAGGGTCTACATCAAGAATGTTGGTGGTTGATGAACAGGAGAGTGTGGGAGGAAGTGCTCAGCAGCAGGAACCACTGGAACATGCTGGGCGGCAGCATGTCTGACAACAGCTGGGGCGGCAGCAGCTGGAGATGCAGCAAGTGGGTCTGCAGCAGCTGGACACGCAGCAAGTGGGACGGCAGCAGGTGGTCCTACAGCAGGTGGTCTGGCAGCAGATAGGTCTGCAGCAGCTGGACACACAGCAGGAAGGGCGGCAGCAGCTGGATCCACCACAGCAGGGGCGGCAGCAGCTGGAGATGCAGCAAGTGGGTCTGCAGCAGCTGGACACGCAGCAAGTGGGGCGGCAGCAGCTGGATCCACCACAGCTGGAACCACCACAGCAGGGGCGGCAGCAGCTGGAGATGCAGCACTGGGGCCTGCAGCAGCTGGACACACAGCAAGTTGGGCGGCTGCAGCTGGGGCGGCCGCAGCTGGGCTGGCAGCACACAGACTGGCAGCACTGGGGCCTGCAGCAGCTGGACACACAGCAGCTGGGCCGGCAGCAGGTGGTCCTGCAGCAGGTGGGCTGGCAGCAGCTGGGCTGGCAGCAGCTCTCCTGGCAGCAGCCTTGGCCACAGCCCTGCTCAGAGCAGACAGAGCCACAACAGGAGCTGACCATGGTGTCGGAGGGTATTAGTTCTTGGTGGTTTTCGAAAAGGTTGTTTGGAAGGTTTGGAAATCTCCCTGCTCCACATCCCCTTTTATACCCTGATAAAGGGCTGCTGTCCACACATGCAACATTCTTTTCTTGTTATTGTTTATGCTAGTAAATAGGTGATTATGAAATTAGGCAAGTTTCTTTTCCTGGTTAAATTTGCAAGGTGGTCAGAAAACATGATTTATTTTCCTGGTGTGCTAACGATTCATCATCAGCTCTTGCTGAACTGTCTCCTAAATGTTTTTCATGCTTCACTTTTGTCCAAAGAAATGTCACATGACATTGTGTCTCATTACTGTATGCTGCAATCTCACGATATATGGCTTAACAGTTTAATTTTAGGTAATCGTGATTCCTACAGACCTATAATTGTTTCTGGTAATGGCAGAAATATAAAGCTGTATATTCTGATGGGTCACGTATAATAAGTCTCGTGGCCTCAAAGGGTTGGAGAGCAAAAGAACAGAGGCATGAGAATAGGAAGTCCATCGACATGTCCCCTACCCATGCATAATTTTCTAGACTTTTAAAAGGAGAAACACCACGTTCCAGCAAAAATTTAGATGATGAAATGTTGAAACTCTGAAATTCAATTTTAGGGACTCAGGGGGAATAGGTGACAGTGCTTAGCTAGTCCTTAAAGTTTAGGCTCCTTAGTTTTGCCTTATGGACTCATTTTCCTTCTTTCTTTGGCAAACTGTCTTTCTTTAATGTAAACTGATGACCCATGTCTTCTATTTCCTGGGATTTACTCAATTAGGCGATCAAGACGTTGCCTCTTGTTCTTAGTTCACCTGAGCCCTCTGCATCTGTTGAGGTTCTGACTCCTACAGATATCCAGGCTGCATCTGTTTCACCCTTTGGATCTCTCCTTAAGAAAATGGGGACTTCTTGGGAGGGGAGATAGCATGCAGTGATATCAATTGGGAGAGGGGAATAATGGGATGGGAAGGATCAAACATATGATATACATGTTAATCCACAACACTTGTGAGAACATGCTTGAGCCCAAACCAGACAGAATCCCAATATGGAGACGGAGGTAGGCAAGAGGTCCAGCTCTAGCTGAGGAACTATTGACAATTGTGGTTTAAAAAAAAGGGGGGGGAGCAGGGTAGAGGAGGAAACATAGGGAGGGGTAACTAATGCCAAAAACCTTTTGAAAAGTCTAATGGAAACCTAATACTATAGAAGCTTCTTAACATATATACATTTACTAAAAAGTATATCAAATGGAATTACTCTATGACAGGGGGACAATGCCCTTACCAGACATGAAAGGTTAGCAAATAAAAAGCCCAATGTAGGGGCTGGAAAGATGGCTCAGAGGTTAAGAGCACTGACTGCTCTTACAGAAGACTGAGGTTCAATTCCCAGGGCACCAGATGGTGGTTAACAACAATCAGTAACTTCAATTCCAGGGGACCCGATGCCGTCTTCTGACCTCCCCAGGAATTGTAGGACATAGGTGCACTTACACACATGCAGGCAATACATTCAATACATAATAAATAAAATATTTTTTTAAAAGCCCAGTGCCAGGAATCGATTTCCTCTTTTGAATCTGTTAAAAAGGGATGATCCAGGCCAGGCATGGTGGCGCACACCTTTAATCCCAGCACTCGGGAGGCAGAGGCAGGCAGATCTCTGTGAGTTCAAGGCCAGCCTGGTTTACACAGTAAGTTCCAGGACCGCTGGGGCTACAGGGAGACCCTGTCCAAAAAAAACCAAAAAAAAGTCGGGGGGGGGGGGGATGATCCATAGATCTTCAAGCAATGCTGGCTACTGCATTGCCCTTGGTTGCCCTCCAGAACTTTATCATACAACCTTATTGCTGAAGCCACTATTTCCTTGAGTCGTAGAACAAACATGGAAAAATCAAGCTGGTACTGACTTCAAGGTTTCATCTCAACTGCCTAGCTTTCAAAGTACTGTAAGATGCTAGACATGCAGCTGGAAGAGAAAAATAATCAACATTACTCTGATGTGAACCCTGCAAGCTACAACAATAACTGTTCTGGCAAGATATGTCCATTGGTTCAACAGTGGCACAAATGTTATGAGAGTAGTCAACCACTTTCAGATTATATTTAAGGCCTGCTTCACAAGAGAGAGCCCATACCTGGCACTGATATCAGGACCAAGACCCTGCGGTTACATAAGTCATAGGCATAGGGGAGAACCTAGTACTATTATTTTGCTATGTGGGCATAGTATTAAACTGACTCCTAATGGCCTACTGTTATATCCACAGATTAAAGCATCTCTCAAGTATCACCAAAGAAGCTTCTTCTTGCAGCAGACGGTGATGGTGATTAACACAGAGACCCACAACTGGTTAATGTGTGGAAAATAGGAGACTGCAGAGTGTTCAGTCCTAAATGGAACACCCATATCACTTCCAGCACTCAGGGATCATTGCAGAAGATGGGGCACAAAGATTATAAGAAACGGAAGTGGTGGGTGAATACAAGGAAATCATGTTTTCCATAAACAACTGGGAAATTACATGTATGAATCCACGTTTGTGAGACCATGCACAAGCCCAAGTCAGAAAAAGTTCCAGCATGGAAGGGGAGGCGAGAAAGAAGGTCCAGCCCTAGCTGAGGAACTATTGTCAATTGATAGCTGCAGGGAGAAAGGGAGACTCGGTTTTCTTTAGCGATGTGATACTGGGTAGGTTGACCAGGCTTCAGGGTATGGACTCATACTCATGAGCAATCGAGGAACAGAAATTAAACTTGATAGGCCTTAAAAAATAATAGAAGACATAAAGCGAGGGAGGGTAGGGGGTGGTGTGAATCTGAGGGAGCTGGGGGAGGGGGTCTGGATATGATAAAAAGTATTTTGTGTAAAATTCTTAAAAGAATCAGTAAAAAAATATTATTTGAAAAGGAAAGGGTGATAAAAACAGATCTCCCTGAAAGGATATCAGCTTATATTTATTTATAGTGGGGACATATTAATGACTTAAAGGGTGAAGAAATCCCATCCAAGTGGCCAAATTATTAGGGTTTCTAAAAATGAGGAATGCAGCCAGTTTATCATTCAGCATCTCTTGGTAAGGAATCAGGCAGAGGCTCGATGGTAACTATGTGATGACACCATTAAATGTCTTAATTAAGACCATTTAATGACCAAGCCTGTTGTAATATTTTCTATCATATTTACTTGCTTAGCAGACATTAATTTACATGCTTTTCACAGGCTCATGGTTATAAATTAGAAACTATGAACAGTTTAAACTAGGACACATCTCAAATTAGGAATTTTTTTCCTTCTAGGTTTACATTATAACAGGGACAGAGAAGAAGATAAAGATATTGGGAAAGACTTTATGATTATCAGTAGGGAAGTTTCTATTTAAATTCAGGGAAATTTTAAAAAGCCCTTTCCCTGCAGTTAAAAACACACAGAAAATTCTCACTGATGACCAATGCACACATAGTCCTAACCCTCTAAACTACCTGTCCTTACCCACGGCAGAATTGAACCACCTGGGCACAGGTATAAGTAACAATACCTGACTCCTCTGCAGAATACTTTTCATTTAATTGGTCTGAATTTGGCCCAGCATTTCCACATTTTATGAAGCTCCTCAGATGATCCCAATGGGCAGTAAAATTTAAGACCCACCTTTAAAAATCCACATGTCATGTATTTGTGTCAATTTCAATAGTGCTCAGAGAGTACAAAAATAATAACATTTCTAAGGTGGTATTTAAATACTAGAGAAAATGACTCTGAGTTATAGCCCCTGAACTTTGAGCACTGTAGACTGCAATGTCAATAATCTTCTTTGCTATTTTAGGTCACTAATAACAACAGGAACTGAACCACAGCAATGAAACGGGTCAAAAGAGAATCAAGCACTGAGTGAACTTGCTGTACCTAGAACACCAGGGATTTTTTCAAAGAAGAAACCCCAGGGACTGGAGAGATGGCTCAGTGGTTACGAGCACTGACTGCTCTTGCAGAAGACCTGGGTTCGATTCTCAGAACCCACATGGCAGCTAAGAGCCATCCTTAACTCCAGCTCCAAGGGAATCCGAAGCCCTCTTCTGACCTCCGTGGCATTGCACGACACAGGTGCGCTCACATACATGCAGGCAATACACTCATACACTTAAAATAAAAATAATAAATATTAAAAAAGAAGAAACCCCAAACCAGAAGAGATACCACTCTATGTGCTCCTTACTAAATTTTACCAATTGTCTAGAGAAAGAAAATTAATAATTACAATCCAGTGTATACACACAAATTTATGTAAAATCTACTTGAGCTGTATGTCTTTCATTACACAGGGTGGTACACACCTCTTTACCAACTCACTTCATGTCCTCTACTGCTTTTAAGGCCTATCAAGTCAAGTCTAATTTGTGTTCCAAGAATACTCTTCTGTGTGGGTCCATCTCCTGGAGCCTGGTCAACCTACTTGGCATGGTAGATGGGTTTTGTTCATGAAAGTCTTTTTTAAATTTCTCTCTCTCTCTCTCTCTCTCTCTCCACTGTGGGAAAATAATATGGAAGTCACAATGAAATGGGCACAATCATATGTGCAAAGACCAGATCTATTCTTAAGGCCCCCCAAACCAACAGGTTGTTTCCTGAGTGGCACAGGAGGTGCTCTGCTTACTGAGGTGATAAGAGTGGGTAAGGTCACCAGCTTCATCCCGGAGACTCTCAATAGAGCCAATTCACTAAAGTTGGAGTGTGGTAGCAAGCATTATAGGAGACCTTAAATTCCTCATGGGTGAAGGAGATGACAAGATCATAGAAAACTCAAATAGATCACTTAACTACTAGAATTAATATGGATATAGTTATGTGATAGGCATCAAATTAGGAGTAATAATGAGGGCACTATGGTGTGCAACCCATGAAGCTATGTGAGAGCTGATAAGAGACCTTGGATTTATTCACAACACAAAATATGCAGCCAAACTGATAGATTCATAAATACAGGCTCTGGGGTTCAACATATCTATGTAACTAAACCTATATGAGTATTTATCCTGTAAGAGAGTTTAATAATGATTGAATAAGGTAATAGGTTTGGATATATTGTTTTATTGGAAGAACATGATCTTTAATCCATAGTCATATATATATTCACTAAGGCTGGAGTTTGGGAGCAAATATTATAGTAGATCTTAGTTCCATATATCTATGGATATATATGTATAGATACATACAAATCTGTGATGTGGCCCATCAATTGAAAAACAAGACAATCTTGCAGACCAAAAAAACCACAGCAACTATGTATATGTGTGTGTGTGTCTGTGTGTGTGTGTGTGAGAGAGAGATTTCTTCAGTCCTCTCTAAAGGTACCTATGGCCATGCATTCAGAGAGTTGCTATTTGATAGTATTGGGTAGCAAATCAAAGTTTACACTGACAACTGGATATGAAAATACCCCATGGTCCCCATTTGACTCTGTCAGTGATGGTCAAGAAATAAATGTGTCTTGCTTCAGGTCACTCTAATTGTCTGTCCCATGGGTCCCAGACGTACCTGATGTGAAATCCAGCACGTTTGTTCATAAAGCTATGGAATAAAAACTATTAAAATATAAAAGAGAGTGTGAAGCCCTTGGTTCCTGCTAAGCCTCATCACCATCTGCAGGTCAACTAGTGTGATGGTTAACCTTAATTGTCAGCTTGACTGGATCTGCGAGGGGTTTTCTTGCTTAGGTTAAATGAAGTGGGAAGACCCACCTTAGATGTGGGTGGCACTTCTTGGTGGAAGCCCAGATATAAGGAGGTCTAAGGGAGAGCTTTTGCTTTGCAAATGACCAGTAAATACACGAACAAATGTTCAATACCTTCAAGCATCAGGGGAATGTCAAACTTTGAAATTCCATCTCACCCTAGTCGGAATGTCTCCCATTAAGAAAATAAAAAAGAAATGTTGGAGTGGAAGATGCATGAGTTGGAGACCCTTGTACACTGCCGCTGGGAGTGCAAACTGGTACAATCACTGTGGAAATGAGAATTTCCTCAGAAACTGTAAGTAGAACTATTCTCGTGTGATGCAGCCACTTCTGTGTACACACTTGAAGGTATCAAAGGTAATGTTCAATAGGAATATCAGCATGCCCATGTTTTATGAGGGTGCTATTGACAATAGTCAACTCATGAAATCAGCCAGCTACATATGCATAGATAACTGGGTGTTGAAAACGTGCTATATGCACACAGCAAATTGTTATCCACCTGTGAGTAAGGATAAAATTCTACCATTTGCAGGAAAATGGGTAGAACTGGAGCATAGCATGCTGAGGAAGGTGTTACGGTGCCAAGACTCCTGGGAAGCACCGCTCAGACGCTACACATTCCAAATTAGCCAAATTTTATTTAGTTCGCCAGTGACTGCATTCTCTAGGCCGGGATTTAGAGAACACAGCACTTGCTGGGGGAAAGTAAAGCTGTTAAAGGCAAAATCCACATCTGGATGAGTAGTTACTCAAAAACAAGCAGTCACATGTTTGTTCCTGTGGTTGGGCAAACAAGCAGTTACAGAAGCCAGAAAAGCAGTCACAAAAGCCAGGTTAAGTCTTTTTTAATATATATTTTATTTGTTATTTTTATTTTATGAGTATGCGTATATTGCCTGGATGTAATGGCTGCGGAGGACAGAAGAGGCTGTCAGATCCCCTGGAACTGGAGTTACGGACAGCTGTTAGCTGTCTTGTGGGTGCTGGGATTCAAACCGGGGTCTTCAGCAAGAAGTCAGTGTTCTCAACCGCTGAGCCATCTCTCCAGCCCCCAAGCCAGGTAAATCTTAACTGGAGCCTTCCTGGGATTTTATGAGTGTTTTCCTCTGGGGTCAGCTCTTCCTGGAACTGCTGGCCCTGGACCAGGGTAGGGTCTGGGATGGCTCACAAAGATGGCAGTCTTACACAAAATGGAGGAGCTCAGGCTATCACAAAGAGAGACAAATGTCGTCTCACATATGTGAAGTCTACAGAAACAGAGGACTTGAAAAGATAACTGTGATGGGATAAGATTGGGGCCAGCAGGTGGGCAGAGAGGAGGAGTGCGGTCTGACAGTGAGGGGGATAAGTCAAAGTGCTAAGATCGAACTACCTCATATACATATATGAAAATGTCATAATGCGACCCACTATTTTGTGGAATTATTAAATGCTAAATGAAAACATTCTAATTTTTTAAAAATCAGCAAAAGGATTGAAGATAACATAACGCAATTGTGCAGATATCGGAGTAAAGATACAGGTACAAGTTCAAGAGCTATCTAAGTTTGAAGAACAGTGATCCCAAGATCAGGATTTGAAACTGTGTAATCATCTCTGTTGTCTTAAATTTGTGTGGGAGGGAGGTGGCACTGGTATTAGGCACATGGGAGTCTAAAGTTGCCTCAGGGGTAAGACAGCCTCAGAGATGGGCGCGAGGGGCTCTCCACACAAAGTACTTCAGTTGGAAAATGATCCTAAGAAGCATTTGAACTTTGGAATTGGCGCAGGCAAGGAGGAAGTTGATAGAGTACTACAATGAGCAGCATGTCCCCGGAGACAGCTGGGCGCCAAGGCCACCACGGGCCTCAGAACGCTGTGGCACATGTCTGCTTGGGAGGAAGTTGGATAGTGTGTGTTCACAGCTCTGTTTCTCTGCTTGAGCTCTGAGCCCAGGGGCATTGCTCATCTTCCCACAGTTTCCTCTTCAACAGGAGCAAGTCAGGAAATTGCATGTGCTTGCTCTGTGAGAGATTCTTCCCACAGAGAAAGATGAATACAGAGGAAACAGTGGGTACACCTGAAGTCAGCTACTCTGGTCTTTGCATTGTTTAGAGATGAGCTAAAATATTGACAAATGAAGATGAGAATTCAAGAAGGAGAAACGATATATATACACTTGAAAATTAAGATTTATTTAACATTTAGAAATATCTCCATTTTTAAATATAGGGAAATAAAATGAAAGGATAAAGTGAACGTTTATAGCTATCAGAGAAAATTCAAACTTATGTTCATTTTACAGACAGGTAGTAATCTGGAAGGCATAGAGGCAGTGTATTTGGAGGTTAAACTCAATCTGTTAGAACAAAGTCTTTATAATTGGTCTCTCAGGATTCTCTCACAGATAGTCTACATCAGGAATGCTGGTTGATGAACAGAAGAGTGTGGAGGAGAGCACTCAGCAGCAAGAACCACTGGAGCATGCTGGGCGGCAGCAGGTAGTCTGGCAACAGATAGGTCTGCAGCAGCTGGAGATGCAGCAGGTGGGGAGGCAGCAGCTGGACACACAGCAAGTTGGGCGGCAGCAGCTGGATCCACCACAGCTGGAACCACCACAGCAGGGGCGGCAGCAGCTGGAGATGCAGCACTGGGGCCTGCAGCAGCTGGACACGCAGCAGGAAGGATGGCAGCAAGGGGACTGGCAGCAGGAGGGTCTGCAGCAGCTAGAGATGCAGCAGGTGGGGCGGCAGCAGCTGGATCCAGCACAGCTGGAACTACCACAGCAGGGGCGGCAGCAGCTGGAGATGCAGCAGGTGGGGCGGCAGCAGCTGGACACGCAGCAAGTGGGGCGGCAGCAGCTGGGGTGGCCGCAGCTGGGCTGGCAGCACACAGACTGGCAGCACTGGGGCCTGCAGCAGCTGGACACACAGCAGCTGGGCCGGCAGCAGGTGGGCTGGCAGCAGCTCTCCTGGCAGTAGTCTTGGCCACAGCGCAGCAGCTGGAGATGCAGCAGGTGGGGCGGCAGCAGCTGGACACGCAGCAAGTGGGGCGGCAGCAGCTGGGGTGGCCGCAGCTGGGCTGGCAGCACACAGACTGGCAGCACTGGGGCCTGCAGCAGCTGGACACACAGCAGCTGGGCCGGCAGCAGGTGGGCTGGCAGCAGCTCTCCTGGCAGTAGTCTTGGCCACAGCCCTGCTCAGAGCAGACAGAGAGACAACAGGAGCTGACCATGGTGTCGGAGGAGGAGGGGGCTCTCAGTAGGTTTTCAGAAGGTGGGTTGGAAGGTTTGGAAGTCTCCCTGCTCCACATCCCTTTTATACCCTGCTAAGGGGCTGCTGTCCGCACATCCAACATTCTTTCCCTGCTATTATTTGTTGATAAATAGGCAATTGTCAAATTAGGTTAGTTTCTTTTCCTGGTTAAACCTTCAGAGTGGATGGAAAGCATTACTTCCTTTCCCTGGTGTGTTAGCATTCATCATCAGCTCTTGCTGAGCCAAGTCTTGGCCACAGCCCTGCTCAGAGCAGACAGAGCCACAACAGGAGCTGACCATGGTGTCGGAGGAGGAGGGGGCGGTGCCTTGGCCGCAGCCCTGCTCAGAGCAGACAGAGCCACAACAGGAGCTGACCATGGTGTCGCAGGAGGGGGTTCTCAGTAGGTTTTCAGAAGGTGGGTTGGAAGGTTTAGAAGTCTCCCTGCTCCACATCCCTTTTATACCCTGCTAAGGGGCTGCTGTCCGCACATCCAACATTCTTTCCCTGCTATTATTTGTTGATAAATAGGCAATTGTCAAATGAGGTTAGTTTCTTTTCCTGGTTAAACCTTCAGAGTGGATGGAAAGCATTACTTCCTTTCCCTGGTGTGTTAGCATTCATCATCAGCTCTTGCTGAGCCACTTCCCAAGTGTCTTTTATGCTTTAATTTCTTCTAAAGTGTTTTCACATGACATTGTGTGTCCTGTCAGTATGCACTTCAGTCTCATGATGCTCAACGTGGCTGTCTACTTTCGGTCATGATTCTTACAGACCCACAGTCTCTTCTATGACTGAGCATGATACAACTACACTATTTTAGTGGCTCATCATAACAATTTCGGGGGGGATCAAGGTGTGAATGGGAAAGAGCAGTGCTATGAGAAGAAGGGCATTAGGACATGTACACTTCCCCATGTGAGCTGCGACCCAGTTTCTAGGTTTTTAAAACTTGAAAAGAAAATAATTTCAAGTTGGGAAACTCAATGGTGAAATGTTGGTCTTTGTGGTTATTAGACTTCAGGAATGGGTTGGACCATTGATTGATTTCCCCACCCCTTGGCAGAACTCTGAGAGCTAAAAAAAAAAACCAAAAACCTCATCCTAAAATTCACATGGAATTACATGAGACCCTGAATAGCCAAAGCAATCTTTGGCAAAGAACAATGCTGGGGTGATCACCACACCAGATCTCAGATAATATTACAGAGCTGTAGTCATAAAAACAGCATGTGGGTTTTTGGAGGAATGTCAGGGAGGATTCAGCTCACTGTGGGCGGTGCCAACCCTAGGCAGCTTGCACTGTATTGTATAAGAATGCAAATTGAGCATGGGCCAGGGGAGCAAGCCAATAATCAGCGTTCCTCCATGGCCTGTGTGCCAGCTCCTGCCTCCAGGTTCCTGCCCTGAGTTTCTACCTTGGGATCCCTGTTGAACTATGACCTGGGAGATGTAAGCCAAATAAACCCTTTCCTCCCCAAGTTGGTATTTGCTCAGAGTGTTTTGTCTCAGCAATAGAGAAACAAACTAGAACATAAATTGGTACCAGGATTGTGGGGTATTGCTGTGACAAACATGACCTTGGTGTTTTGGGGAGGATTGTGGAAGTGTTTGGAACTTTGGGCTGGAAAAAGTCATTGAATGTTTAGAGTCTGTTGCTGTGGAGCTTGGAACAGTTATGCTGAAAGAGTTATGGATGATGGAGTCCTGGCTCGTGAAGCTTCAAAGGGAAGAGGAAACTATCAGGGCTCTTTATGTAATATCTTGAATTGAGAATCTGTGGGTTCTGGTTGCTGGGGCTGAAGACTCAACTGTGGCTAAGAAGAGATCAGAACCATTGAAGTAAAACCTTTGCTTTGCTGAGACAGTTGATGCTGGCTGGTTAGCTGGGGCTGAAAAGTCAGCTGTGAGTAACAACAGACCAGCATCACTGTCCTGAAATCTGGGAAGTATTTCCTCAGGGCTAGCACACAGAAGCTGTGGTCCAGAGGGAACCCAAGCCTCCATCTTAAGCTGGAAGCAGGACTTGGTAATGTGTAAGAGTCTCCAGCATGGTTCTGGTGTTGAAAATGTGGAAGGGGTCACAGAGAGCAGCTGAGGCTTAGCACTCTCTCTAAGAGGCCGGGAAAGACCATAGGTGAAAGTGCAGCTTCCGTTGCAGTGAGGACTCCAGGACTGAAGAGGTCATGGAGAGGATCTGAGGCTTTTCACCATGCGATGCCAGTGAAGGTGCAACTTCTGTTTCAGTGGAGACTCCAGCTTTTTGGAGATGTGAAGACCATGGGACGACCACCAAGGGCAGCAGCAAGTATGAAATGGAGCTGGCCTGGGCCTGCGAGATGAGCTGTGTGTTCTGTGGATGGCAGAGTCAGTGATGTGGTACTACCAAAACCCTTTGGAGCCCAGAAGATCATGAGTACATCTCAGATGTCCAGCCTTGAGCTACTTTGCTAGACTTTGGTTTTACTTAGGTGTGCCAGATTCTTCCCTTTTGAAATAAGACAGTACTTGTTTTGGATTTTACAGGAGCCCACAGTTAAGAGACTTTTAAATATTTGGATTTTCCTAAGGACTGTGGGAATTTTAAAGTTGTACCATCTGATGCTGTAATATTAACATCATACCTTTGGAGATAAGAAATGGAAAGGTTGTGGTTTGACAGTGATGTATTTGTGTGTCAAGTTGCCAAGGGGTCAATTGTGTTGGATAGCTTTAGTGTCAACTTGACATACCTGGGTAGAGGGAACCTCAATTGGGGAATTTCCTCCATTGGACTGACCTGTGGCTTTGTCTGTGGAGTATTTCCTTGATTTTTGAGTGATGTGGGAGGGCCCAGCCCACTGTGAGAAGTCCTATCCCTGGGCAGGTTGTTCTGTATTGTATAAGAAAGCAGGCTGAGCATGGGCCACAGGAGCAAGCCAGTAAGCAGTGTTCTTCCATGGCCTGTGCTCCAGCTCCAGCCTCAACCTTCCTGTCCTGAATTCCAACCTTAGGCTCCCTAGAGATGAACTGTAACCTGGGTGATGTAAGATAAAATAAACCCTTTCCTCCTCAAGTTGGTATTGGTCAGAGTGTTTTGTCATAGCAATTAAAGTCAAAATAGAACAAATGGATCAGCAGGTAAGAGTGTGTGCTGCTCTGGCAGAGGAACTAGTTCAGTTCCAAGTCCTCAAATGGCAGCTCACAACTGCCTTTAACTCCAGCTTCAGGAGATCAAACACTCTTTTCTGCCCACCATGGACACCGCATGCACATGGTACACATACTCTTGTAAAACACTTGTACATATAAAATAAAATACAATATAGTGATATAATATAATAACATGAAATAGAATACTCCATTTAGGAACTAGGTTATATCTTTCAGACACCTGTACATAGACTGCCATTATATCCTTTAAAGAATGACAAGAACAAAAGACATCTTGTCAGTTATCATATTATGCTAGTACACAATGATTTTTCATAAATGTCTGTTATGTAACTTGTCTACAGTTAAAATGTATCATAGCTATGTGAGTATCAGTGCCTTAGTTATAACATCATGACCTAAATAGAGCAATAGGAATGCCCAATGGATAGGAAAATTCACATATTTTCAATTCAATTAGTTACTTTATCATAAAAACAAAGCTCCTTAAGGGGAAGTTATATATTTATAGAAATATTTAAAATAATGGACATGGACATTGACCATTGATTGATTTCTCTTTGATCTCAAGGTATCTTCACTACTTAATCTAATCTCGGTGTTTAAATATTAGATAAGAATTTCAGTTTACTAGTTTTAAATAATCATTATTCTTATGAAAAATATATATTTAAAATGTATAAATATCACATACTTGCAATAATAGTTAAGAAAATAGCCAAGTCAAAAGAGATATTTTCTTTTTTTAAAAAAAAATTAAATTTGTTTTTATTGAAGTTTTGTGTATTTCATGCAGAACATCTCAATCAATCTTAATCATCTTTACGCCCCTTCCCCACTGGCACCCTCTCATAGCCCTCCCACTGGAATTCATGTATTCTGTCATTTGTATTAAGGCCTATTGTGTCATTAGTGTTCTCAGACATCCCTCAGTGCAAGCTCATCTACTGAAGTCTATTCAGCCTACCTAGAGTCCCCTCTTTAAGAAGATCAGCTCTTCCTCACCCAGCAGGAATCAGTTGCCAATATTTCTTCAGCTAAGATTGAGGTCTGCTGTCCATTTCCCCAGTTCTATGCTGGGTTTTGTCTGCTTGAGTTTGTATGGGACTTGTGTATGCCGACACCATTGTTGTAGATTCATATGAGCAGGGTCCCAGGAGCTTGTAGGTCTCTATTTCTAAATGGTTGGTCACCTCCTCCCTGGCTCTTATAATTTTTCCACCCCGTCTTGAGCTCTGGGTGGGTGAAGTTAATATAGGAGTCCTGTCCAAGCATCCTGCAGGCTCTTAATCTTTACGTTTTGGCCATTTGTGACCTTTTATGTTTCTGGTCCTCTGTTGCATGAAGGAGCTTTATTAATGAGAATTGAGAGTTTCATTAGAGACCGCTTTACCCCTGTTCTATGTTCCTTGAGCCTTAGATATAGAGGTTGCATTGTAGATGTGTTGCTTAGGCCTGGGCAATTCATAGGCAATGTTTGTGTGTGACCAGTTGTGATACTTGGTAATAGTCTCTGTTGGGTGCAAAAGAAGCTTCATTGATGAGTGCTTACTGGGGTATTTGTCTGTAAATATAAGAACATGTATTTTGCACGTAGTAAGGAATTACATTAGTCTAGGGATATGACAGTCTTGGGGTTTTTTCTAAGATCTATGAGCACTCCAGTCATGCATATTTGGCTGTGTCTATAGTACCACACTTGAGTTTCCTCCCATTAAGTGGGCTTTTATTCCAATTAGGTAGCTGTTGAATGCCGCCAAAATGAAAGTGCTTTGGAATGCACTAAGAAGATGCCAAGGGAAAACACCACTCGGTGGTCCAGCCCAGCTTCAGGACCAAATAACCACATCAATGTCCAGCACAGCATATGACATTGGTAGAGTAGTAGCACATAAAGAGGTATTTTCATCTCCAAAAATTGTATATATCTTGTTTAAACTATATGTCTCTACATACACCCCCCAAATAATCACTGTCTCAAGATTTTTATTTTTATTTTTACTCTCTCAAGATTTGAAATAGTTTTCACTTTTCTTTTAAAAATTATGTTAGCCCTTCAATAGATATCTGTAAACAATAAGGTTTAGTTTCAGGGAAAGTTCATGAATGTTACATAGAATATTCCTGTATGTATTTTGTATTTTTATCTTTTACTTGATATGTTGTCCCAGGCGACAGGATTTCCTTAAAATCATCTTCAGTTTGTTTTACTTGCTGGTGCTCATGGTGCACATAATTCCCTCTCCGTAGCTACTTACTTCTAACCAACAGCACATGGCAACAGTTAGGGATGAAGTGACAAGTGATCATGACTCTTCCTGTTGGCCAACTCTGTTGTACAGAATCTCCCTCTGATCTAGTTTCTTTCTCCATTGCTGTGACAAAATACTCTGACTAGAACCAACCTGGGGAGGAAAGAGTTTATTCAGCTTACATCTCCCGGGTCACAGCTCATCAGAGAGGCCAATGTAGGAACTCAGGGCAGGAACCTGCAGGCAGGAGCTGAAACACAGGCCATGGTGGAACACTGCTTACTGACTTGCTCCCCTGGCCCCTGCTCAGCCTGCTTTCTTATACAACACAGGCCCACCTGCCCAGAGGTGGCACCACCCGCAGTAGACTGGACCCTCCCACATCACTCAACAATCAAGAAGATGCCCCCAAAGACACGGCCACAGGCCAGTCCAATGGAAATAATTCCCCAATTGAGGCTCCCTCAACCCAGGTGTGTCAAGTTGCCACTAAAGCTATCCAGCACACTCTCTGTCAGTAGCTTGATGAATCCAGGTGCTATGTGAGATATTCATGAGCCAACAGAAGCTTAGGACAGTCTGCATATAATGCCCAAGAGATTTATGTGGTAGCAAAAGCTTAGGACAGCCTGCATCCAACACCCAAGAAGGTACTGAGGCTCTCACTCTAATGGTATCAAACACTCTCAACAGTCTCCCAGGTCAACGTGGAAGTGGATCCTTTCAGGCTGGCCCCTGACATGAGGCCCCAGTGACAGATGATGCCTTTGCTGAAGCTCTGTGACCCACTAGGAAACAGACAATGAATTCCCCATCCACAGAATCTAAGACAAGAAACATGTGGTATGTTAGCTGCTGACTATGGAGGAAAAACAGAAAAACTGCAGGTTATTACTCTAGATTTATATGGTCTCTCATAACCTTTAAGAGGGGAAGAAAGAATCAAAAGATGCAGAGAAGTGGATGTACTAGAATATTCCTAGTCATAAGACCTGAAATCCCAATAAGACAACTGCCCCCTGTAAGGCTCAGTAGAGTCTCAGTTTATCAAGGCATCAAGGGACAAATGAGGACAATTCCAGAAAAAGAAATAAGGAGACAATAAGTCATTTTATTTGTATGTCTTCAAACTTTAGATTTATTTAATATGTAGGAAACTGTCCATTTTTGAAAATATGGCATAGTACAACATATCCCAAGAGTTTACAGATTTCAGAGAAAACGCAAACATACTCATTTTAGAGAGAGGTACTAAGCAGGAAGAAGCAGGGGCAGGGGCAGGATATTTGAAGGCCAAAATAAATGTCTGTTGGGACAGAAGCGTTACAATTGGTCTCTCTGGATTCACCTCGCAGATGATCTACATCAGGAATGTTGGTGGATGAAGAACAGGAGCCTGGGAGAGAGTGCTCAGCAGCAAGAAGCACTGGAGCATGCTGGGCGGCAGCAGGTGGTCCTGCAGCAGGTGGTCTGGCAGCAGATGGGGCGGCAGCAGCTGGAAATGCAGCACTGGGGCCTGCAGCAGCTGGACACACAGCAGGAAGGACGGCAGCAGGGGGACTGGCAGCAGGAGGGTCTGCAGCAGCTAGAGATGCAGCAGGTGGGGCGGCAGCAGCTGGATCCACCACAGCTGGCACCACCACAGCAGGGGCGGCAGCAGCTGGAGATGCAGCAGGTGGGTCTGCAGCAGCTGGACACGCAGCAAGTTGGGCGGCAGCAGCTGGGGCGGCCGCAGCTGGGCTGGCAGCACACAGACTGGCAGCACTGGGGCCTGCAGCAGCTGGACACACAGCAGCTGGGCCGGCAGCTGGGGCGACAGCAGGTGGGGCCGCAGCAACTGGATACACAACAAGTTGGGCGACAGCAGGTGGGGCGGCAGCAGCTGGAGATGCAGCACTGGGGCCTGCAGCAGCTGGACACACAGCAGCTGGGCTGGCAGGAGGTGGTCCTGCAGCAGGTGGGCTGGCAGCAGCTGGGCTGGCAGCAGCTCTCCTGGCAGCAGCCTTGGCCACAGCCCTGCTCAGAGCAGACAGAGCCACAACAGGAGCTGACCATGGTGTCAAAGGAGGAGGTGCTGAGTGGTTTTCAAGAAGATTGTTTGGAAGGTTTGGAAGTCTCCCTGCTCCACATCCCCTTTTATACCCTGCTAAGGGGCTGCTGTCCTCACACACAGAATTCTTTCCTTATTATTGTTTATGTTAATAAGTAGGTGATTATCAAATTGGGTAAATTTTTTTCCTGATTACATTCTCAAGGTGACTGGAGAACACTATTTCCTCTTCCTGATGTGTTTGAATTCAGCATCAGCTCTTGACAGACCAGAAACTGCATGTCTTTCTTGTTTGAATTTCCTCCAAGTATTTTAGTTCTATTTGCTTCATTCTGATTTTGTGTGGGCCACTGAGTCTGAAGTCATGATGATTCTTATAATCCTACAATCCTTTCAGGAAACACTGAAGGATAAATTTTCAACTTGTTCTGATGGTTCTTTCCTTATGTGTCAGGTGAACAAGAAGGTTTATATGTGAAACTAGGCTCCCGGCATGGTTGCATAGCCATTAGGACACTACACTGTGAACTACAGCCTCTCTTCTATGTCTACATGTTTTTGAATGTTCTATAACAGAATATCCCTCTGTATGTTTGGAATTTCAGTTCTTTTGCTCAGTGTTACATACTCTCTTGGATAGGTAACCCCAAACGTGGTCCCCATTTTCTTACCTCTTGGTGCATATGGTTGCTGTATTTTGAATATGTATAATATTCCCCCCAGTTCTGTGTGTTACGGGTTGGTACCTTGAGTTCTACTTAGGAGTTGCTCAAGAGGCAGTGCCTCTGGGGAGGGGTCAAAGGTCATTGGGGGCACATCCTCCAAAGGGATCAAGGGATCCCAGCTCCTTCTGTCCTTGGCTTCTTCCTGACTGGTGTGAGTAGTCTGGGATAGCATGTGTTCCTTGTCACTGTCATTTAGCACCATCATCAGAAGCCCAAAGCAAATAGGCCACTCTAACTTACATTGGTGTCTCTATAACTGTGAGCAGAATTAAACTTTAATGTCAGTTGCACCTAATATTTTGCTATATCAGTGTGGAACTTGCTAATGCAATGGCCTGTGTAATTTCCTCACCTTGGGTGACTTACTTCTAACCAACAGCACATGGCTGCATTCAGCAGCGGAATGACAGGAGATTATGGCTTTCTTGTTGCTGGCGAACTCTCCTGTGCAGGCTCTGCCTGTCACTGACTTTGATGAATTCAGCTGCAGTGTGGGAAAGGTTCATATGGAAAACCTGAGGACAACCTGCATATGACACCTGAGAAGACACCAAGGCTCTCACTCCAATGGTGTCCGGGAATCCACTATTCTCAGCTATCACAGAAGTGACCTTAGAATTGGATTCTTCCAGGTTGACTCCACACAATAGACCCCCCCCATCTTTACTGAACATCTTTAGCTAACATCTTTACTGGAGCTTGTGAAACATTGGGAAATGGACAAGGCAACCAAATATTGGATTCTTCATCCACAGAAACTGTGAATTAATTAATTTTTGGTGTTTAGTACTAAGTTTTGAAATAATATAATGATGGGTGACTAGAAGTGTTTTTCTGCTCCTGCAAAAAGCCCTGAGAAGAAGAACAAATTATAAAGTCTGAAAAGAAATAGATATGCAAGAATATACTTACTTAGGAGGTCTGAAAACCTAACAAACTGACTTTGTTTCAGAGCCACCCTAGGAGAAGCTCTGGTTACCAAGGTGATAAGGAAGGAACAGGTAAGTGTCACCAGCATCATGGAAAAATTCAGAGCAAAGCCAATTTTCTAAAGCCCTCATTTTGATAGGAAATATTGTGGAATGTAGCTCCGTAGGACTGATGGGACTCATAAGATCACAAAAGAATCCAGGTAAAACCATTTAGCTCTTAGGATTAATATACATATAATCATGGATGAGTAGCAAGTTAGGAATGGTGACTGGAGTAAGTGGAGTATAACTCCAGCAATCTGTCGATATTGAAGGAGAGCTTGGTGCTCCTCATTATAAGTTGTAGGCACCCCAAAGTGGCACAGCCATAACCATAGGCTTTACATGGGCTTTATGGATATGGGTGTGTATCAGGGTATGTGTATATATATATATTGTTAGTATATATTAATTTCACAGAATAATGAGCTTCATCATTGCACATTATAAATATATACAATGTACTCCAATCATATCTGTCTCTCATCAACCTCTCTCATCATTCCCCACCCCTCCCCATATTCCCCTGTCTACTTTCATGTACATAGTTCTACATATGAGAGAAACACGTGATGATTGTCTTCTGGGGACTGGATATCTTTTGAGGTTTTTTAGATCTCTGATTCTTTTAATGTAAACTCCCATAGCTATAAACTTCCCTTTTAGTACTGCTTTTGCTGTGTATCAGAGGTTCTGGTAAGTTCTGTTTTCATTTTATTAGATTCTAGGTGTTTTGTAATTTCTTCCCTGATTTTTTTTCAATAACCCACTGATCTCACAAGAGTGTACTGTTTAACCACTATGCATTTGTATAGTTTCTTTTACTGTTGATTTCTGATTTTATTCTGTTGGGATACAATGAGATACAATAAAATTTTTCAATTTTTATATTTGTCAAGTCTTGCTTTATGATCTAAATATGATCTGTTTTTAAAGAAGTTTAGTGGATTCCTGAGGATGTATTTGGGATGTACAATGGAACATTCTTCGATACCCGTTAAGTCCATCTGATCCAATGGTACAGTTTAATCCAAAAGATACTATGGTAAATTGGGGGCGGGGGTAGGGGAGGGAGACTAGATGATGTAGCTACTGATGAAAGTGGCAATTTGAAATCATCCACTATTATTGTATCTAAGCCAATCTAACTATTTATGGAAGTAGTGTTTGTTTTATAAAGTAGATGCACAACTTTCAGTGCATATGTATTTATTATTATTATTTTAGTAGCATTGCTCTCTAATGTGTACATATGTATTTCAGAACAACTTAAGAGTGAAGAAGGGGTTTAGATAAGTTTCCCCAATGGAACACTGTGATTCCTCCTCCAAATTCCAATCTGGATACAGTTCTCAGACACATGGTCCAACAAATGAAAAAGAGTGCAGTCTTCAGCGAGATAGAAGCAAAGAAAATACACATAGCAGCAATTCTTTTGTCTATTCCAAAAGTTTATCTCCTATAGCAACCTATACAGGGTCAAGTGAAACGCCATATATTTGGGTGTTATTGGTCAGCAGATGAGAGTTGACACTAACAGCTACATTCCAAGATGCTAGCCAGATCCCCATGGAATCTGACAATGGTACCCCAAAAATAAAATAAAATAAAATAAAATAAAATAAAATAAAATAAATGATAGAGTCTTGACCAATGTCAGCTTCACAATTCACCCACTGGGTCCACAGGCATACCTGATAGTTGGAGTGTTGTCTAAATGATGTACAACAGCTACATTCTGATAAAGATAAAGTAACCACTGGCTCAAAATCCTCAGGATATGACCTAAGTGGTTCTTAAAGCAAGTCACATAGACCAGCAGACATCTTCTCTCTGGTACTCCTAATATAACTTTCTGTAGCAATTGTGAGTAATGAGTTGGAGTAACCAGAAAAAGAGGTGGGCGAGTGGATGATAAGATGTTCTCCGGAGGTACCTTTCAGGCTATGGTCCCCCATCCTTAAGCTGGTGTGAATGCACAGTGTAGGAAGCTGACACTGTTATCTGCTCCGTTCTTCAGGTAATTGTTCTTACAGACAACACTTTCTTTAGACATTTCCCTATCTACACCTTCACCTCCTACCCCAAGTGGCCACAGCTAGTGATAACTGGGTGGCAGTGCAAAGGTCCATATACTTTGCCTCGAAGGCTGTGATTCTGCTCACAATCTGGAACTTTCCAGTCACGCACTCTGCTTCTATTACTGTAATTTTCCTCCTCGAGGTTTCTCCTGAGAGCATTTCCTTTTAAATATTTCTTACAAAAGTCCCTGTTTAAGGTTCTGCTTTTACCGAATTCAGTAAAGCACATACTTCTTATAATAGTGCCCCCTTAAATACAACTTCATTCAACATACAGTCTGACTGGCATCCTCTTAGATATTCCATCTTTATCTTGACAGTTACTAACATTGTATTTTTCTCTATCCCTCAGACATAGTAACATGGAAAATAACGAAGCTAAGCAATCTAAAAGACACTGTAAAAATTAGAAAGAATCAACAATGTGTCAGGATATTTACCAGTCAAGTAGATGCTAAATCTGAGTTGGTCTTACATCATGGCAACCACCTATATTGAATGTCAAATATGAACTCCTGCAACTCTGAAATTAGAGAACATGCTTATCTTAGACCGTGTGGCTTTGGAGCAGATTTAGATATACGGATTTGAGAACAAGGAGTTTCTCTGGGAAATGACCCCAGGAAGCACTGTAGGGAACTTTGGGGATGATTCAGGCAGGCAGGACAGCCGGCACATACTCTTATGATGAGCAGAATGCCCCTGGAAGCTGCTGAGCTCCAGTCCCACTGAGGAGTTCTAGAATCCAGAAACAACATGTGTCCACTGAGGGGGCATGAGACCCATGTCTTCTCTGACTCCTTTCAGTGCTTGAGCTGCATGCCCAGGTGTGAATGTCCCTGCCCGGAGCTTGGCCTTTGGTCAGAGATAGTCTGGGGGCAGAGTCAAGGTCTTACTCTAGAATTCATATTTAGGTTTTAGATTGCAGATTTCTGAGGAAAAGGAGTTTGGCACGCATGCTATGACCGCCTATGATCCTCTCAGTTTTTAGAGATGAGCTTCAGAAAATTGAAGATAAGAACAAGGAAGAAAAATAAGGAAGCAAGATAGTTTTATATTTGTCATGGCTGCAAAATTCACATTTATTTAGGTCATAGAAATATCTCCACTTTAGGAAACATGACCCCCGTGGGGTCACATCATAGTTTGATGGAATCTAAAGGAAACAATCTTGGGAGAGAGGAAATTATGATTGTAAACAAAACAAACATCCTAATCAACTGGAACCAAGGTTTTACAGCTGGAGTCTCAGGATACTGCTCCTTAGATGGTCTACACCAGGAATGTTGGTTGATGAGAACAGGAAAGAGTGGATGAGAGCGCTTAGCTGCAAGAACCACTGGAGCACACTGGGTGGCAGCAGGTGGTCTGGCAGCAGCTGGACAGGCGACAGCCTTGGCCACAGCCCTGCTCGGAGCAGACAGAGCCACAACAGGAGCTGACCATGGTGTTGGAGGAGGAGGTTCTGGGTGGGTTTTCAGAAGGTGGATTGGAAAGTTTGGAAGTCTCCCTGCCCCCCATCCTTTTATACCCTGCTAAGGTGCTGTTGTTCTCATATTTAGCACTCTTTTCTTGTTATTGTTTGTGTTGACAAATATGTGATTATTAAATTAGCAAGAGTGATTTCCTATTGAACATTTTAGAATGGATAGTAAACAAGATTTCCTGGTGTACAGGGTAGGGTTCATCTCCCAGCTTTGCCTGACTCACTTTTCTAACTTAACGTCCTCCTAGAAAGCTGTCCCATGACATTCTGCCTCATGGTGGTGTGTGCTGCAGTCTCTTCTCATGGCGCATCCTATCTCTCCCATGTGATCATGATTTTTACACATGCATGTGATATAGTTCGATCACATTCACCCTCCTTTTACCCTCTTTCCATTCCCTCATTTCCTTCCATATCCTTGATGCTCTATTTTACTTTCATACCCCTTTTCCCCTCTAAATTGTTCAGATGAGATAAACTATGCAATAATTGCTATTCTCAGTCTGGCTTACTTTGAGTAGGCCTTTATGTCTTATATTCTTATCTCCTTCAACACTGAGTTCTTAGGTTTGTTCCCGTGATCATGTTCCAGAGTTCTGTGGTCTTGCTTCGTTGTATTTTCTTCCTTTTCTTTCTTTTTGTGTATAATGAAATATTTCATTGACTTTATCTTCCATCACTAATATTCTTTCTTCTGGTTGATCCAGGTGTGTCCAAACTTTTGACATTGTGTCATCTACCAAGTTCATGCTAAAACCTCAGGACACACAAAAATGTCAGACATGGCAGTATAGCTCTGTAACCCCAGTGCTGGGGGTGGGGAAAGGGGATATCAGAGGGTCCTTAGGCCTTGCTGGCAAGCCAGTCTAGCTGAAGCAGTAAGAGATCCTGTCTCAAAAAGTAAGGTGGAGCTGGGAGTGCTGGTACCTTTAATCCAGGCACTCAGAAGGCAGGGGCAGGCAGATCTCACATGGAGGACAGCCTGGTCTATATAGCAAGATCTAGGCCAGCAGGGATTACAGGGAGACCCTGTCATTTACAAATAAGTAAATGACAATTAAATAAATAAATAGAAAGGTGGAGAGAGATTGAGGAAGACACTTGACATTGACCTCTGGTGTGGTCACACACACACAAATCACACACACACACACACACACACACACACACAAATCACAAAAAGATCTAATGTTTCAAGTAGGTTTCCAATTTTATGTTGGGTTGCATTTATAGTTAGAGCCTCTGTGGCATGTGGCCCCAGGGCATGGGTTGAACATACTTTACTTGATTTATGAAGTTGTTCATTTTCAACATTTCCATTCATTTCTGTTTCTTGCCTAAAGTTTTCATTCATCTTGTCAACCACCAAGCCTAAGCCTGCTGCTGCCTACACTTTCCAACATGCCCAGATCTGACCCTTCCCCTCGTAGCCTCCTGTGACAATTTCCCACCAAGACACTGTGGTGGAGAAACATCGGGCTCCCCAAATTGGGACTGTTCTTCTTTATAGGTCCCCAGAGTAGCTCAACCTCAAACAACAGACCTCCCTCTCAAGATGATGCCGGGTGAGAGCTGTGGGTACTTGCTTTTCTCTGCATAACATTTCTGTTTCTCTAGCCAACGAAGCCAGATATAGAAAGGCACATATCACACGTTTTCTATCATATACAGAGACTGGGGGTCGGGACCGTAGCTCAGTGGTAGTGTGCTTGCCTAGGACATGCAAACTTTAGACTATGCATCTACATATGTCTATACACATACATAAATACATGGCACAAAAGTAGGACTATTTGAAAAGAGAAAGCTGAACACTGTGGGGGGGAGATGTGACAGGAGGGGGTAATGTGTGCTGAATAGAGCTGAATGTATACTGGTAAATTTATTTTTAAAGAAAGAATAAAACCCCACAATAGTCTGCATATTAATCTATTTTCTCCAAATGTCACAATTTTATTTTAATGGTTCAGTAATAATCCAGTGTGTACAGATGTCATGTGTTTATTCATCTGTTGATGGGTACCTAGGTTGATTCCAATATCTTGGTGAATGTGAATAATTCCCCAGTAACAAGCATTTGTAGATTTCTCTTTTGCATACTCACTCCATTTCCTTCAGATAAATACCCCTGAGGTGCATAACTGTATTTCATGATAGTTCTATTTTTAGTTCACTGAGAATCCTCTATATTGACATCCAGGGTGGCTTCATTATTTCACATTCTCACAAATAATATAAGGGTTTCTTGACTCTCCACACCCATACCTTCACCAGCATTTGCTGTTTGTATTTGTATAGTTTCCATTCCGAATGGGGTGGGGGAAATCTCATTGTAGTTTTGATCTGCATTTCCTCGGTAAATAACGATACTGAATATTATAAATATATATTAATTGGCCATTTGTACTTCTATTTCTATTGAATTTAAAAAATTTCCTTATAATACAGTTTGAGGGTATTTAGGTCCACTCCCCTATCCTTACTCCCCACACTGCCCCCCTCCCATTTTAATGTACTCTAGTATATATAATATGGCATATAGAGTCTGATTTGTGTCCCCAAATGCATCTCAGAATGGGTCCATTCACTGGTCCACATAGAATCGTATCCCTGTAAGACACTGTCTTCCTCCCTCCAGCAGCCATCAATTGCTAAAAGTTCCCTAGGCTGGGTTGGGATTTCTTACTACTTCCCAATGCCTATGCTGGGTTTTTGTCTGGTTTGAGCTTGTGTAGGACCTGTGCATGTTGTGACAATTGCTGTGAGTTCATGTGAGTAACTGACCAATTGCCTGGAAGACTGTTTCCTTGTGGTCATTCAGCCCCTCTGGTTCTTACAATCTTTCCACCTCCTCTTCCACATTGATCCCTGAGCCTGGGAGGCAAAGGTTTGAAATAGGCATCCTATTCAGGGATAAGGATTCTTCAGCCTCCTGTTCTCTGCACGTTGGCCAATTGTGGGTTTCTGTGTTAATCACCATCTGCTGCATAAAGAAATTCCTTTGATGACAGTTGAGAGATTCATTCATCCTATGTGTAGAGGTTGCATTGAAGGTATGTCACTTAAGGTTGGGCGTCACATAGACACTTATTCTTTGCATTCGGTCAGTTCTGGAACTCTGTAAATAGTTTCCATCTGTTGCAAAAAGAAGCTTCTTTGATGAGAGGTGAAAGGCACACTTGTCTGAAAATATGAGGATGAATATTTAAAATACAGTAAGGAATTACATTGGTTCAGGAATGTAGCAAAAGCAGGTTATTCTCTAGGATCTATGACCTCTCTAGTCACATGGACTTGACTATGTTTATAGTACCACACATGAGTTCCCTCCAATCGATCCATACTTAATTAAATTAGAGAGCTGTTGATCACTCCCAAAATAAAAGTGCCACTGTTGCACCAATTGTGATCATTTGATAGGACAGTCCTTGTTGTTTATTAGGTTTTACTGCTAGGTAGGACTATTGATTGGTTTTCTCCTACGGCAGCTTGTGTAGTTTCCTCTGATACCGTGAGAGCTAGTCTTCAGGAAGAATAATTCAAGGTCAGTTCCAGCTTGATTGTTCTGAGTCCTGTGTCTACATTATGTCCTATCTTCAGCAATAAGGTCTTACTTTTAATTTCTAGGAGGCAATCAATGACTGTGGAAATAACCTGTGTTACTTAGGGAGTCTCTTGGACCACTCTGACCAAGAACTCAAAGGGACGTTTCTCCTGTCTGGCACTGTTTCTTGTTATACAGCTTTCAGTTATACATAAACACTTGCATTTTTATTATGTGTGTAATTCCCAGTAGGGCTTGAAATTCATAATTTTCCATTTCACTTTTCATAGCATGTAAGCCTTATTAATCTCTCCTCTAACTCCCCCTGCATAGCGCTTCCCACTCTTTCCGAAGTTAAAGTACCCCTCTTTCCCCATGTGCCTCTGTCAAGCTCGTTATTCTCCTTTAGCCCCATGTTTCCTTTCTATTTTCCTGGTTCCTGTAGTTACTCACATCTAGAGATTTGGAGCTAAGATCCACAGATGAGAGAGAATGCACATGGTAGACTTTCATCAAGTTTGTATGTGGTAGGTTTCATCAAGACAAACTTGATGAAACCTAGTATTACATACAATGAATATGTACCAATAACATAAACAAAAAGAATGAGAGATCAGCGTGCTTTGTGTCTTTGACTACTAAAAATTTTTATTGGGAAATATCAAAATAAAATCCAAAGAAAAACATTAGAAGAAAAATCTAGACGTAGAATGTTTACAAACTTGTTTTTGAAACAGAATTGGGAATTCTAAAGCAATTTGACGAATAATTTCACTGTAAATTCTGATATACTAGCGGTAGGATGATTTTTACACAAGAGAATAATAAGTACAGAAACTCAACCAAATGACTCCCTGAGTCCGTAAGTTAATAGTAGTATGTCCACTATTCTGTTGAATTAAGATTCTCACAAGACAATAAAAACTAACATAGAAACTAAAGCAAATGACTCCCCGAGACTATAAGTTAATAGCAGCACATCCAAGTGTTCTGTTGAATTGATGCCTGGACTGAAGGAGGAAGACAAAAAAGTGAACTGATCCGGATGAGGACACTCAGCAACAAGAGCCTCCACAGCAGCTGGGGCGGCAGCAGGTGGTCCTGCAGCAGCTGGGCTGGCAGCAGCTCTCCTGGCAGCAGCCTTGGCCACAGCCCTGCTCAGAGCAGACAGAGCCACAACAGGAGCTGACCAGGGTGTTGGAGAAGGAGGTTCTGGGTGGGTTTCTAGAAGGTGGGTTGGAAGGTGTGGAAGTCTCCCTGGCCCACATCCCTTTTATGCCCTGCTAAGGGGCTGTTTTCTCATATATAGCACTCTTTCTTTGTTATTGTTTGTGTTGGTAAATATGTGTTTATTTAATTAGCAAGATTGCTTTCCTGTTTACACTTTCAGGATGGATAGTAAACAGGATTTCTTTTCCTGATGTGCTAGGATTCATCTCCCAGCTCTTCCTGACTCAGTTTCCTAACTTAACATTCTCCTAGGAAGCTGTCCCATGACATTCTGCCTTGTGGTGGTGTGTGCTGCAGTCTCTTCTCATGGCACATCCTAACCATCCTATGTGATCATGATTCTTATAGTCTCTGTTGTTTCTGGTCCCCCAGGAGACTAAATCCGAATTTTACTCTGATTTCCCATTTGTTGTGGGTCAGGTTAAAAAAAAGGGTTTGAATGTGAAGCCATTTACAAACACGATCTCAAGAACAGACCTCCAGTCCCCCAGGAGACTAAATCCGAATTTTACTCTGATTTGCCATTTGTTGTGGGTCAGGTTAAAAAAGAGGGTTTGAATGTGAAGCCATTTACAAACACGATCTCAAGAACAGACCTCCCCACTGTGATTCAGTACCAGGGTTTTAAGCATTTTTGTGGGAAACACGGAACTGTTCTCAGACACAACTGTAGGACATGGAATTTTGGTGATTCTTTTTTCCCCCAGACAAAAACATCTGAAATTTGTTCTTAGGGAATCTTCTTGGGAGAAGTTGGCTGCCAAGTGCAGTCAGACTATGAGATTCAGGTCCCTCCGCTCTCTGCTGTGGAGATGGTTTTTCCCCTTACCTTCCTGTCCTTCTGGTTCAAAGGGCCACATTGGCTCATCTTGGCTATTTCTAGACTGTGCTCCCCCTGACATGCCACCCTGTGTTTTTCCTGCTACTCTAGCTTGTTCTCTGCCATGTTCGGTTTCTAAGCTTTCAAGCTTTTATACTTTTCTGCTTCCTTATCTGTGGTGTTGGTCAATGTTTACTCTCTAGTTTTTATTTTCCCAAAACAAGAGATGATAGAAAGGTTGTAGAAAACAGATTTCTAGCTTACAGAACATCTACCTATGTTATCTTATCATGTTATGAATATAATACATCCTTAAGTGTTGAAAATATGTGCCTCAGGGCTGGAGAGATGGCTCAGCAGTTAAGAACACTGACTGTTCTTGCAGAAGACCTGGGTTTCAACCCCAGCACCCACATGGCAGCTAACAACTGTCCGTAACTCCAGTTCCAGGGGATCTGACAGCCTCTTCTGACCTCTGTAGGCATTGCATGACACGGGTGCACAATATACACATACACATAAAATAAAAATAATAAGAAGAGAAAGTATATGCTTCAGTCAGTGGCTAGCTGAAGACTTTTCGTAAGTGTGAAATGCCACAGTCCCTTACATGTTCCAGCACCTTTGGAGTCAGGGAACTGTGAGTGAAAACACTTCTTTATGCCATGTTCTTCTAAGTATATGCCACATTCCTCTCCTGGGTGGACAACTCCTGTCTGCAGCTCTCTCTGAGAACATCTATCTATGTATCTCCACTCTGTTGAGTCTTTCCATAACATACATTCTTCATAGTATGTGGGGATTATGAAGTTAGGAAAGAATCACTGTGTTGACTGGCAGAATCATGTCTCCAGATGATTGAGACATGCTTCCTTACAAGACCAGTTCTAATAAGAAAAACTCTTGCAGGTACTCATATCCAAAACCAACCAACCAACCAGCCAGCAGAGTTATTAATACAGCAAAGTCTACAGGATGAGAAGGGGTAAATGTACTGTAATTTCTTGGCAGAATTTTTAATATTTATGGATTATTTAAGAGTTTTGTGCAATGTATTTTGATTATATTTGAATCCTCGTGTCCTTTCAAATCGACCCTCACCTTATACACCCTCATTTCACGCCCTCTATTTTTTAGGGCCTATGGAGTCTAATTTGTTTTCCTCAAATACGCTTGATTGTGGGTTCATCCCTTGAAATGTGGTCAACCTACCTAGTGTCACCTCCTTAAAGAAAACTGACCCATCCTCCAAAAGCTCAGGGAGCATTGAGGGAGAGGGGGTGAAAAGACCGTTAGAGCCCGAGGTGGTAGATGAATACATGGAACATGTGTCTTCCAGATACAGCAGGGCAGTTACACACATGAACCCGTGGTGATTGTGACAGCATACACAAGGCCTACTCTAGCCCACCAGAGACAAAATCCCAGCATGGAGTGGGGAGGTGGGCACAAGTTCCCTCCCTCCCTACCCCCCAGCTGAGGAACTGTTAGCAATTGACAGCTGTTGAGAGAGGAAGAATTTATTGAAAGACTTATATATCCTGTGATTGTGTCCACCCTTACTGCAAAAATTAGTGCATTACTCTTGGAACTGAGTAGAAAAATTGGTTGACATTGGTCATGGTGGTATATAATCTCCATGCTTGGGAGGCTTCTGAAGCAGGAGGGTTGCTCTGAGTTTGAGGCCAGCCTGGGCTTCATAGCAAGAACCTGACTCCAAAATGTGACCAAGCCTTTGACATTGTGTCATCTAACAAGTTCATGCTAAAACCTTACAATGGGATTCTTTTTTAAATCATGGGGCTGGGTGATGACTCAGTGAGTAAAATGCTTACACTGCAAGCATGAGGTCCTGAATTTGGATCCTCAGGACCCACATAAAAGCTGGCATGGCAATGTAGATCTATAACCCCAGTGCTGGGGGTGGGGCAAAGGGAGTAAGAGGATCCCTAGACCTTGCTGGCCAGCCAGTTTAGCTGAAGCATTAAGAGACCCTGTCTCAAAAAGTATGGTGGAGCTGGGAGTGTTGCCACATATCTTTGTCACAAGCACTCAGAAAGCAATGGCACGCAGATCTCACATGAGGACAGCCTGGTCTGTATAGGAAGTTTCAGGGCAGCTGGAATTGCAGGGAAACCCTGTCTCAAAATAAATAATAAATTAATAATAAATAAATAGAATAAAAAATAAGATGCCGAAAGATTGAAGAAGATGCTTGAGATTGACCTCTGCCTGCCGCCCCCCCAATCACAAAAAGATCTAATGTTTTAAGTAGGTTTTCAGTTTCATGTAGGGCTTCATTTATAGTTAGAGCCTCAGTGGCCCCAGGACATGGGTCAAAAATGCTTTACTTGATTTATGACATTGTTCATTTCCAAGATTCTCTTCATTTTCCAAAATCTGTTTCTTGTCTAAAGTTTTCACCCATGTTGCCAACCACTGAACCTAAGCTTACTGCTGCCTAAGATTTCCAATGTCCACATCTGAACCTTCCCCTCTGTGTTGGCCTCCTGTGACCATTTCCCAAGGAGACACTGTGGTGGAGAACCCTCAGGCTCCCCGAATAGGAACTCTTCCCCCACCTCCTCCTCCTTCTTTTCTTCAATAAAATTGGTTTAATTTTTCTTTTTTATTTGATTGACCTTTTAAATTTTCATACATTTCCCACTCAAACCCCCTTCCCCATCCATGCCTCCCCCTATACTACCCCACTGAGCCCTATGCACTCTGCCATACATGCTGAGTCTCATTCATTCAGGTGCTTGTACCCAAATATCCTTCAGTGTAAATGCATCCACTGGAGTCTAGTCAGCCCATCCAGTGGTCATATGTAAGTCATACTCTGCTTCACCCAAGCAGCAATCAGTCTCAAATAGTGCTCTATCTAGTGCTGATCCACTACCTATTTCTTACCTCCCCTTTGGGCATGTGTTTAATTGAGCTGACATGGGTCCCGAGTTCGATGCCACCACTGCCACAGGCTCACATGAGCAAGCCTCCCGTGGCCTGGAAGCTTTCATGTCTTTAAATTCATGAATCAGCTGTGGCTCTTACAATCTTTCCACCTCCTCTTCCACAATGGTCCCTGAGCATGGGTGGGTGAGTTTCCACAAAGGAGTCCCATCCAAGACTCTACAATCTCTTATTCTCCAAATCTTGGCCAGTTGTGGCCTTCTGTGTCTATCGCACTCTGAGGTACCGGGAAGCCTGACTGGTAAGAGTTGAGGGGTGCATTAGCTCTCTCTCTCTCTCTACACCTTATCCCGCTATGCTCCATGAGCCTTGGTTGTAGAGATTTGACTGCAGATGTGTCTCCTAGTACTGGGCATCTCCCAGGTGTATGTTCTCTGTGCCTGACCAGATGTGCAACTCTGCAGTAGCCTCCATCTGTTGCAAAAAGAAGCTTCTTTGATGAGTGCTGTGTAGCATGTTTGTTGCTTTAAGAGAGGTCTCTTCTATCTGGCATCGCATTCCCTACCAAGCAGTTCCTAGGTATACATAGGCATTAATGTTCAGATACTCTACGTGCATTTCTCATAGGGTTTCTAGGGCATCACTTTTCCCTCTAGGTCTCCTAGCCCCCGAGATTCACTCATCTCTACTCTTTTTTCTCTTTTCTGGCCTCCCTCCCTTCCTAGTCACAGTGCCCCCATTATCCCCACCCACCCCCTAATGCCTCCTGACTCCAGCCATCTTTCCTTTCCTGACTTCCCTTGCTCCTCCACACCATGGTCCCTTGCATGTCCCTTCCTCCTCGCCTCCCTGCCGATTACTCCCACTTTTTCCACCTCCCTCAGATAACATCTGTTCCCTACTATCCCCCTTTCAGGCTGTTTATTTTCCTTTACTTCCTTTGCTTTTACTTGGCTCCTGGTGTTACATCAGAATTTGTATACTCACAAATTGGTGCTACAATCCACAAATGAGGGAAAACATACGTCGCTTGCTTTTCTGCGTTTGTTACTTCACTTAGTGTAACACTCTCTAGCTCCATCCATTTACCTGCAAATTTCATAATTTCTTCTTTTCTTACTGCTGAGTAGAACTCTATTGAGTAGATGGACCACATTTTCATTAGCCGTTCATCAGTTGAAGGACATTTAGTTTGTTTCCATTTCTTAGCTATTGTGAAGAGAGCAGCAACAAACATGGATGTACAGGTATCTCTATAGTATGATGAATCCCTAACTGGGTAATATGGTAGGTTCATTTTTAGTTTTTTTAGGATTCCCCACACTGCTTTCCATAGTGGTTGTGTGAGTTTGCATTCCCACCAGCAGTGAGTGAGCATTCCTCTTTCTCCACATCCTCTCCAGCATTTGGAGTCTTTCATTCTCTTGATCTTAGCCAGTCTGACTGGGGTAAGGTGAAATCTTAAAGTGGTTTTGATTTGCATTTCTCTAATTACTAAGGATGTTGAGCACTTTTTAAGGTGCTTCTTAGCCATTTTTATTTCTTCACTTGAGAACTCTCTGCTTAGGTCTATCACCCATCTTTTCATTGGGTCGTTTATCTTCTTATTTCTTCCTTTCTTGAGTTCTTTGTATATTCTGGATGTTAATCCTCTGTTGGCTGTGTAGATGGTGAAGATTTTCTCCCACTCAGTGGGTTTCCTCTTCCCTTTCTTAGTTGTTTCTTTTGCTGTACAGAAACTTTGTACTTTAATGAGGTCCCACTTATTGCTTGTTGACTTTAGTGCCTGAGCAGCTGGTGCGTGATTTAGAAAGTTCTTTCCTATGCCTGTAACTTGGAGAGTGCTGCCTATGTTGTCTTCTAGCAGTTTCCGAGTTTCAGGTTTATATTGAGGTTTTTTATCCATTTGGAGTTGACCTTTGTGTAAGGTGAAAGATAAGGGCCAAGTTTCATTTTTCTGCAGGTGGAGATCCAGTTTTGCCAGTACCAATTTTTGAAGATGCAATTTTTCCTCCACTGTGTGTGCTTAGCACCTTTGTTGAATATCAGGTGGCTGAAATTATATGAACTCATGCTTGGGTCTTCTATTGTGTTCCATTGATCTAGGTGTCCATTTTTGTGCAAGTACCATGCTGTTTTTATGAGTAGAGCTCTGTAATATAATCTGAGATCTGGTAAGATGATACCCCCAGCATTGTTCTTTTTGCCCAAGATTGTTTTGGCTATCTGAGGTCTTTTATGATTCCATATGAATTTTAGGATTCTTTTGTCAAGGTCTGTGAAGAATGTCATGGGTATTTTGATTGGAATTGCATTAAATCTATAAATTGCTTTTGGTAAGGTGGTCATTTTCACAATATTGATTCTACCAATCCAATCCATGAGCATGGGAGGTCCTTCCATCTTCCTCCATATCTTTCTTTAAAGCTTTGACATTTTCATTGTAGAGAAATTTAATGTATTTGGTTAGGTTTTTTTCCTAAATATTTTATTTTTTTAAGGCTTTTGAGAATAGGAGGGTTTCCTCTAGTGCTTTTCCTGATTGCTTGTTACTGTATATAGAAAGGCAACTGATTTTTGAAAGTTGATTTTGTATCCTACCACTTTACTGAAAGCATTGATCAATTCTAATAGTTTTCTAGTGGAATTTTTGGGATCTTTTATGTATAATATCATATCATCTACAAATTGAGATAATTTGGCCACTTCTTTTCCATTTGGTACTCCTTTAATTTCCTTCTCTTGTCTTACGGCTCT
>NW_008340203.1:722035-722777 GCF_000622305.1 Nannospalax galili
ATGTACATTCTTAGGTTTATAGTTGAATTACCACAGTTATAAAATATTGTACTCAGTATAAACTTTATAAGACATAAAATTAAATGAGGTTTTAAACTTTTAAAAAGATCTCCATTTCACTATTAAAATACACAGTTTCATATAGAAAAATTCATTTTTAATACAATTGACCCACCACCATTATAGGACATTTTGAGAGATGCTCATAGTCCCCTGGAACTAGGCGACCTATGAGGACTAGGAGCAAAAAGTGTCCCTCTGACAAAATTATTATAGGCTTCAAAGTATGTCTGTTAAACACCCAAGAAGGTTAGTTTCACCAGTCTGATATTTTTAATTACTGTGTGTCATGTAGGAAAATCTTGGGCAAAGATCAGTTGTTCTCAGATAAACCTTACCTAGACATATATTTCTTTATCTGCTATGTATAATTTGTAAGTAGTTTGTAGGAGTAATATGGTTCTCTCTGGTTTTCAAAACTAGCTAGGCATCGTTTATCTCTCATATTGTCTCACCCCTCCATCATCGTTTTCCCACTTAGGGTGTCCCCATTTCCCCCCTTTCTCATTTAAAAAAGATCTCCCTCTCATTTTAGAATATATTGTTCCTTGCAGACAAACTCATTGTTTTTGCTACTAACACTGAGATGTTGGGGCTTGCATCTCTAATCTGTATGTATCTATTACTAGTGATAATCAGTTGCACTTGGATCCTTGGCACCTGTGTATGTCTATAAAGTCAT
>NW_008340203.1:723077-723383 GCF_000622305.1 Nannospalax galili
GGCCTATTTAGTGGTCTTTGTTTTAGGAGGGTCAGCTGTTTCTCATCTAGCAGTAAGCAGTTGTCAGTATTCCTTTAGATAAGACTGGGGTCTGCTGTTCATTTTCCCAGTTCTGTGCTGGGTTACTATCTGAGACTCCCTTTGGCTACACTGGCCAGCAACTCAAAAGAAGGTATCGCCTGTCTGGCATTGTTGCTTGTTATGTAGCCTTTAGCTATGCATATGGACTCTTAAGAAATTATATTGGCCCCTTTAATCTTTGGTTATACTTTCCTTTTGGGTGTTTAAGGCCATACGGTTGGTGCA
>NW_008340203.1:724104-725366 GCF_000622305.1 Nannospalax galili
TAACCCAATTTTTATCCATGTCTCCCTTATTAAGGCCTGTTTCCTACTGTCCTCTTTCAGGTCCTAAACATTTTTTAAGGCTATTGAGAATGGGAGGATTTCCTCGAGTGCTTTTTCTGATTTCTTGTTATTGGTATGTAGAAAGGCTACTGATTTTTGTAAGTTGATTTTGTGTCCTACCATTTTACTGAAAGCATCAATCACTTCTAAGCTTTCTAGTGGAATTTTTGGGATCTCATATGTATAATATCATATCATCTGCAAATAGGGATAATTTGAACTTTTGTTTTACAATTAGTAAGACTTTGTTTTCCTTCTCTTGTCTTATTGCTCTAGCAAGGATTTCAAGCACTATATTGAAAGGAGTTGAGATAGTGGACAGCCCTGTCTGGTTCCTGATTTTAATGGGAATGGTTCCAGTTTTTCTCCATTTAGAATGATATTGGCTGTGGGTTTGTTGTATATAGCTTTAATTTATGTTGAAGTATGTTCCCTCCAGACCAACTCCTCCTAGGACTTTTAACATGTTGGATTTTGTTAAATGCCTTTTAAAAATATGTTTTATTATGTTTATTGACTTATATATGTTGAACCATCCTTGAATCTCTGGAATAAAGCTGACTTGATTGTGGTGGATGATCTTTCAATGTGTGTCTGTATGTGGTTTGCAAGTATTTTGTTGACTATCTTTGCATCTGTGTTCATTAAGGATATGAGTATACAGCTTTCTTTTTTGTTGTATGCTTTCCTGGTTTTGATCTTACAGTGATACTGGCTTCATAGAAGGCATTTGGGAGTTCTCCCTCTGTTTCTACCCTTTTGAATAATTTAAGCAGTATTGGTTGTAGATTTTCTTTGAATGTCTGGTAGAATTCTTCTGTGAATCCATCTGGGCCTGGGCTGTTTTTAGTTGGGAGGGTTTGTATTACGGTTTCAATTTCCTCATTTTTTTCATGGGTCTGTTTAGGCTGTTGATCGCTTCTTGGTTTAACTTTGGTGGTGGTTGTGATTTTAGGAATTCATCCATTTCTTTTAGGTTTTCAAATTTAATGGCGTAGAATGTCTGGTAGAATTCTTCTGTGAATCCATCTGGGCCTGGGCTGTTTTTAGTTGGGAGGGTTTGTATTACGGTTTCAATTTCCTCATTTTTTTCATGGGTCTGTTTAGGCTGTTGATCGCTTCTTGGTTTAACTTTGGTGGTGGTTGTGATTTTAGGAATTCATCCATTTCTTTTAGGTTTTCAAATTTAATGGCGTATGGCG
>NW_008340203.1:725951-731812 GCF_000622305.1 Nannospalax galili
ATTGGTCTATTGAGTTTTTCAGTCCTGTGGTCATTTCAATTTGTGTTTTCTTCACTATTTCTATCTCTTTAGTGAATTCACTTTTCAAATTGTGAATTGTTTTTGATATTTCATTAAGCAGTATATTTTTTGAGCTTTCATCAAAAAGTTTATGCCTTTCCTCTCTGAGTTCTTTGTCTGTATTTTCTTGTAATTCTTTGGTCATGTTTGTGATTGTTCTTTTAAATTCTGTGTCCTGGTGTTCTGCAGGGTGGTTCTCAATGCTGTGCACCTCTGTAAGACTCATGGGTTTTGTTGGGGATATATTTTTTCCTGGGTTTTCATATTGTTTTTGTTTTTGAGTGCTGTCTCCGCATATGGATGTTCTTTGTCTATTATGTATTCAACAAGAACTTCTACTCTGCTTTTGTTTAATTTAAGTTTGCTTCTGTTAATATTGTTTATGTAGCTTAGTTAATTTTTGTTTCGGTAAAGAAGACAAAATGGTGGGTATTCAGGTTCTTGCTGTGTAGTAGACTGATCAGAGTCCTGACTGAGCAGGTCTGTCTGCCTGACCTGGAGGCTGGGAATTTGGCAATGAGGGGACTGCCTAGAAGAGGATTTAGGGATCTATGGTAGGGTGGTGAGTTAATCTGGTTTGGGAAGCTACTCCTGGGGCTTGGGGCAAAGGAATTGAAGCATGTGTGTGAGAGAGGCCTGCAAGGAAGAAGTGGGAGTGGATGAGAGAAATGGGGTAACTAGCCCTCCTGAGGTGAATGAATTGGAGCCCGCCTATGAGAGACCACCTGGGGACAGGGTGGGGGTAGATAAGCAAAATGGGGTACGGATCAGTGAGCGTGTTCTGACTTACCAGAGTCCTGTCTGAGCAGGTCTGTCTGTCTGATCCAGAGGCTGGGAATTTGGTGGTGAGTGGGCCAACTGAGTGAGGATTTAGGGATCTGTGGTAGGGTGATTGGTTAATCTAGTTTGGGAAGCTAGTCCTGGGACTTGAGATGAAGGAATTGGAGCCTGCCTGTGAGAGAGGCTGTCAGGGAGAGGTATGAGAGAAATGGGGCAGCTAGACCTCCTGTGGTGAATGAATTAGATCTGGCCTGTGAGAGAAGCCAGCAGGGGAGGGGTTGGGGTAGATGAGAAAAATGGGGTAGGGAGGTAGTGAGCTTGATCTGACTTACCAGAGTCCTGTCTGAGCAGGTCTGTCTGTCTGATCCAGTGGCTGGGAATTTCAGAACTGTTCTTTATAGGGCCCCAGAGCAGCCCAACCTCAAACAACAGACCTCCCTCTCAAGATGGTGCCAGGTGACAGCTGTGGGTACTTATCTTTTCTGTGCGTAACATTTCTGTTTCTCTAGCCAATTAAGCCAGATATAGAAAGGCACATATCACATGTTTTCTATCATATACAGAGACTGGGATGGGACCATAGCTCAGTGGTAGAGTGCTTGCCTAGAACATGCAGAATTTAGAATATGCATCTACATATGTTGATATATGTATGTATAGCTATACACATACATACATGTAAGGCATGAAAACAAGAGGACTATTTGGAAAGAGAAAGGTGACCACGGGGTGAGGGATGTGATAGGAGAGGTAATGTGTGGTGAATATGGTTGAATATATACTGATATGTTTATTTTTAAAGAAAGTATAAAACCTCAGAACATTTTGCATCCATTTTTCTGCAAATGTCACAGTTTTAATTTGATGGTTCAGTAATACTCCAGTGTGTACATGTGTCCTATTTTCTTCATTCATCTGTTGATAGGCACCTAGGTTGATTCCAATATCATGGCTATCGTGAATGATTTCTCAATAACATAAGTTTGCAGATTTCTCTTCTGCATACTCACTCCATTTCCTTCAGACAAATACCCCTGAGGGACATAACTGTATTGTATGGCAGTTCTATTTTTAGTTTTCTGAGAATCTTCTAAAATGACTTCTACAGTGTCTTCATTATTTTACATTCTCACAAATACTATAAGGGTTTCTTGACTCTCCACATCGATACCTTCACCAGCATTTTTTTAATGGTTTCCATTTTGAATGGGGTGGGGGATCTCAGTTTAGTTTTGATTTGCATTTCCCTGGTAGACAAAGATACTGAATATTTTAAACTTAAAGTAATTAGCCATTTGTACTTCTTTTTCTATTAAATTTTTACTTTTCATTGTGTAGTTTGATGGGATTTCGGTCACTTCCCCTATCCATACTCCCCATGCTGTCCCACCCAATTTCATGTACTCTTTTGTATATATCTATATCTATATGGCCCATAGAGTCTGATTTGTATCCCTAAATGACCCTCAGTGTGGGTTCATACACTGGGTCTAACAAAAATCCTATCCCTCTAAGACACTGTCTTTCCCCCTCCGGCAGCCATCAGTTCCTAAAAGTTCCTTAGGTTGGGTTGGGATTTCTTACCCACTTCCTGATGCCTATGCTGGGATTTTGTCTGGTTTGAGCTTGTAGAGAACTTGTGCATGCTGTCACAATTGTTGTGAGTTCATGTGAGTAACTGACCAGCTGTGTGGAAGATTTTATTTTCTTGCGGTCATTCAACCCCTCTGGCTCTTAAAATCTTTCCACCTCATCTTCCACAATGATCCTTAAGTCTTGGGAAGCAAACGTTTGATATACTGTAAGGAATAATCTCTTGATCTTCTTGTTCTCTACACATTGACCAATTGAAGATTTCCGTGTTAATCACCATCGGCTGAATAAAGAAATTTCTTTGATGACAGATGAGATATGCATTCATGTTCTGTATAAAGGTTGCAATGAAGTTGTGTCACTTAGCTCTGGGCATCTCGTAGACAATTATTCTTTGCATTTGATCAGTTCTGGAACTCTGTATTGTATCCATCTGTTGCAAAAAGACGTTTCTTTGAGGAGAGGTGAATTTAAGCTTTTCTGGAAATATGTGCATGGGTATTTAGAATACAGTAAGAAATTACATTGGTCTAGAAATGTGGCAAAGTGGGTTTTTCTCTAGGTTCTATGACCTCTATAATCATGTGAATTTGACTAAGTTTATAGTACTATGCATGAGCTCCTTCCCATTGAGCCAGGCTTAATTAAATTAGACAGCTGTTGATTACTCCCAAAATAAAAGTGCCACCATTGCACCAGCAGTGATAGTTTGCTGGGCCCGTCCTTGTCATTTATTGGGCTTTACAGCTAGATAGGACTACTGACTGGTTTTCTTCTGTGACAGATTCTATAATGTTCTCTGAGAGCTAGTCATTGAGAAGGAGGCTTCCAGGTCAGCTCCAGCTTGATTGTTCCAAGTCCTGTGTCCGAAATATATCCTATCTTCAGCAATAAAGTCTGACCTTCAAGTTAAGGGCTCTTGAAGTAAGCCTGTGTTATTACTTAGGGAGTCTCTTGGACTACTCGGACCAAGAACTCAAAGGGAGGTTTCTCCTGTCTGGCACTCTTTCTGTGATATAGCCTTCAGTTATACACATGCACTTGCATATTTACTGTATGTGTATTTTTCCAGTAGGACTTCGAATTAATACTTTTCTCTCTGGCCTTTCATACCATCTTAGCACTATTAATTTCTCTTCTCGGTCCCCTTGTACAGCCCTCCCTAATTCCTCTCCAGTTAAGTACCCCCCTTTCCCCATTTCCTTCTCTCAAATTCCTTTTTCCCCTTTCCATTTTCATGGCATCCACAGTCATTCACATCTAGGTATTTGGAGCTAAGATCCATAAATGAGAGAGAATATACATGGTAGACTTGAAAGATTGTCTTGATGAAGCCCAGTAGTACATACAATGAATGTGTACCAATTATTGAGAGAGAGAGAGAAAGAGAGAGAGAGAGAGAGAGAGAGGGAGAGAGAGAGAGAGAAAGAGAGCTCAGTGCATAATGTTACTTGTATTGAAAGGTTTTATTGGGAAATATCAAGTAATCCACCTGGAAATAAGTTCCAAAGAAAAACAATTAGGAAGGAAAATCTACAAGTAGGATGTTTACAAACTTGTCTTTGGAAACAGAAGTGGGAATTCTAAAGCAATTTGATGAATATTTCACTGAAAATTCTGATGTACTAGCGGTAGGATGATTTCTACACAAGAGAATAAAAAGTAACAGAAACTCAACCAAATGACTCTGTGAGTCTGTATTAATAGCAGCATGTCCAAGTGTTCTGTTGAAGTGATGCCTGGGCTGAAGGATGAAGACAAGAAAGTGAACTGATCCGGATGAGGACATTCAACAACAAGAGCCTCCACAGCAGCTGGGGTGGCAGCAGGTTGTTCTGCAGCAGGTGGTCTGGCAGCAGGTAGGGCAGCAGCAGCTGGACACACAGCAGCTAGGTTACCAGCTGGTGGTCCTGCAGAAGCTGGGCTGGCAGCACACAGACTGGCAGCACTGGGGCCTGCAGCAGCTGGACACACAGCAGCTGGGCCGGCAGCAGGTGGTCCTGCAGCAGGTGGTCTGGCAGCAGGTGGTCTGGCAGCAGCTCTCCTGGCAGCAGCCTTGGCCTCAGCCCTGCTCAGAGCAGACAGAGCCACAACAGGATCTGACCATGGTGTCGGAGGAGGGGGTTCTGGGTGGGTTTTCAGAAGGTGGACTAGAAGGTTTGGAAGTCTCCCTGCCCCACACCCTTTTATACCCTGCTAATCAGCTGTTGTTCTCATATTTAGCACTCTTTTCTTGTTACTGTTTGTGTTGACAAATATTTGATTATTAAATTAGCAAGAGAGTTTTCCTTTTTAAACATTCTGACTGAACAGTAAACACAGTTTCTCTTCCTGATGTGCTAGCATTCATCTCCCAGCTCTTCCTGACTAAATATTACAAACTAAGTGGGTTAACTCTATCTGCTCTTCCTCCTTGTGGGCATTATGTACATTTAACATCCATGGAGTAGCAGTCATGTGAAGGTTGAAATGCAGTCCAGATAGCATTCTTTTCCACTGGTGGGCCATACCATGCCAACAATATTTATAGCATTCTTTAAGGAAAAGAGATTTAGTCATAGATTCAATAAGATACTTTGAAATCCCAGAAGCATACACTTTAGCATTGAAAGTCAAGGTAAAAATCCATTAATAGTGGTCACTTGTAACCAAAAATAGACAGTGAATAACCAGAACTGAAGACATTCAAATTATTCCTACCCCATCTCTAGACTTGAGAATACTTACATTTTTTTCTGTTTTTAAAATTCAATATTTTTAACTGGCTTGATCCTGTGCAGTTCTTGTGCAGATAACCACAGCTACTGTATGTTCATGCGTGCAACAGCCATGCCGTCCCCAGAGGACAGCATTTCACAGCACTCCTCCTCATCCTCCAGTTCTTACACTCTTTCTGCCCCCTCTTCCATGATGTTCCCTGGGCCTTCGATTGATATAGACATTCCACCTAAGACTGAGTCCTCACAAAGCATTCCTGAGGTCCCATCCATAGCTGAGGAGGTATTGGCAGTTGGTGGCCATTGAGGGATGGGGAATCCCTTTTCTTTGCTGAGAGGTAACCATTAATTGGCTTTCCATGCCAGTGGATGACTCTGCTCCCATGTGCATATAGACAGCACTAATTGAACCCAGTGGGTTATAAGAAAGAAAAATTTTAGAATTTTGAAGAAAGAAGAATTTTAGAAGGAGATGTGTTGATGGGTCAGGGAGTTGGAGGGAGGGAGTAACCAATATACATTGTATGAAATTTTCAAAAAATAATTAAAAAGTCCGTATTTATCTAGAATAGACATAGTCCTTCTGAACTCACCATTAGAGTCAGCAACACTGCTAGTATTACTGAAAGTATTTATAGCTATATTTATATGAATTACATTTATATTTATATAAAGTATAATATGTAATACAACCTTGAATATTTTTAAAGT
>NW_008340203.1:731848-733193 GCF_000622305.1 Nannospalax galili
ATACAACCTTGATTATTTTAAAAGTGTATGGGGAGAGATTTAGATCTCACTAGTTATTAAGTAATTAATAATTAATTGTAATTATTTTTGGTTTTTTGCTACTATACAAACATTTTTCTGAATGCTTTTCTTTGTTTTTTTAATGACTTAATCATACCTTTTAATCCTTGAACTTTATACATTATTCTGAGATTCCATTCTTTTATTATTGAATATTTTGAAAATCTCACACAACATAGTTTGATGGCATTTAGATCCACTTCCCTCTCTGACCCTTCCTCCACTGCCTGCAGCCCAATTTAATGAACATTTTCATATATACATACATAGCCTATATACACTTTCGGCTTTTAATAAGATGGCTTGTTTACTCTTTTTTGAATAAAAATTAAAGAAAACTTTATCATGTTTTGTAATCTTTACCATGAGTCTTCTCGGACTGGAGGTTGGGGTAGCCCAGGCCTGATAGTTAGCCAGTTGCACCAGTTCAGCTGTACTGGTTGAGCTATAGAAGAATTTTGTTTGGTAAGTTGACCTGGGTTCCTTGGGTATCCTCTTCAATACCACTGCCCTGTGATCCAGCAAGAAGGACTTAAGAAGCACACAGCGTACTTCAGGGCTGTGTTCTATGGCTAAGCCTAATGTTCATTCTGATTAATGAATGATATTAAATTGCTATTTTTGTAAATATTTTGAATCTTGCTCCTACCATAGAGCACTGTTTCACAAACCCAAGGCTTTCCACTGGTGCGTTTCATGAGGAAAGCATTCTACAAAGACACATGCTTTGAGCCTGTTGGATAGACATGAAAGCAATGCCTTGTCAAGGGGAAAGGGATCTGCTGTGAACTACAAGAGAACACCACAGTGTTGTAAGCAGGAGGGCTGACTCAAGGGTCTGAAGAGGGGTCTAGACATAGTGCCTCTACTCTTTATTGTTCTATGATATTCTAATACACAGCTAGAGTTTCTAGACCCCAGATAAAATGCTAAAGTTGAGCATGGAAGTGAAGCACAAGCAAATTAATTCGACATGGAGTGGATTGATCTAGGACACAGCAAGGCAGGGAATTAGTAGAAGCTCAAGGAACTTCTTTTAAAATGTTTATTTCTTAATTATTTGAGAAGTTCATACATGAATACGATTTACTTTGATCATATTAATTTCCCATGCAACCCTTAACTCTTTCAAATCTACCTTCCTACTCTATCCCAACTTTATGTCCTGTTGTTTTGGTTTCTTTTTTTTTATTTTTTAGAAGAAACATTTCATTACAGCTTTAACGTACTCAATAACAGTTTCCATAGCAAAGATACATCTCTTTCAAAAGTGCCTATAAAAGTT
>NW_008340203.1:733525-735364 GCF_000622305.1 Nannospalax galili
TGTGTGTGTGTGTGTGTGTGTGTGTGTGTGTGTGTATCACACAGAACATCCCAAACAATCTTATTCATCTATATACCCACTTCCCAGATGGTACCCTCCCTTGTTTTTTTTTCTTTAACCCACTGAGTACAATTTGAGTTGCCCATATACACAGGGATGTAGAACCATCCACCAGAGTATAGTTGACTCAACAGAGTCCACACCCTTCAAGAAACTGACTATCTTCCAACTGTCAATAGCTCCTCAATTAGGAGAGGGGGCTCCTGTGACCCTCCCACTCCATGCTAGAATGTTGGCTGACTTGATCTTCTGCATGTCTTATGCAGGCAACCACAGCTGCTGTGAATTCATGAGTACAGAGATTCCACTTCAGGGAACTTGAATGCTCGGATCCTTCCCAGCATTGTCTTCCTGCCTCACATAAGCTACAAAGCTAAGTATTCAACCTCTACCTTGGAGGAAGTTGGTCTACTAATTGAATTCCTCAGTGCTTGGAACTCTCACCAGAGGGACTGGATCTTGGTTCTTTATTAGTCCTCTGTGACAAAGAGCTGGCCTGAAATGTACAGGTCTCACTCCCTGCTGAAATTTGCCAACACCCAGTTTCCAACTCAGCTTACACCAGGTCCCAACTTCTCCCCAGAGGGGTTTGACTGTACTCTCTGTCAGCCAATGTCCTAGAGTCAGGCTTGCATCTGGAAACCAGTAGTGCAGGAAATTAGTAATATTTATGTGCACTGGCCCTACCCCTTTGAAACCAAGTCTAGCCTCTCCCTGAAAGGGATTCGACCACACATCAAGCGTTCCAACTTTTATAACTCCCATAAAAAAGACTGGCTCCTAAATTCAAGAGTCCCCAGGGACCACAGAGATCAAAGAGACAATTTTAAGGAGGCTTGGAAGCGCTGTCTGGGTCTAGTTTTCTAGTTTGGTGTAAGCCTAGCAAGTAAAACTATCCAGCTCCCAATCTCTTACTGCGAGGGGCTGGTATTCACAATGCATTTCCCCAGCTGTTCTCCAATATGTCGGGCTTTTAATTAGCCTTCATCTTGGGACTGATGGGGCCATAATTAGTACTAGTTTGAGAACCTAAACAATAGGTAAAGAGTCATTTACCACAGTTCTTTCCCCTGGCTCCCTCCAGAGACAGACAGAGCCTACCCTCCAGTTTGGTTGCCTGTCCCTAAACATTGATGGGACCTGGCATCCAGGCATTTGGCATTCGGTGTAATGTAGAAGCAAATCATTATACGTCGGGCTTTTAATTAGCCTTCGTCTTGGGACTGATGGGGCCGTAATTAATACTAGTTTGAGAACCTAAACAATAGGTAAAGAGTCATTTACCACAATTCTTTCCCCTGGCTCCCTTCAGAGACAGACAGAGCCTACCCTCCAATTTGGCTGCCTGTCCTTAAACATTGATGGGACCCGGCATCCAGGCATTTGGCATTCGGTGTAATGTAGAAGCAAATCATTCTGATGTAGATGGGAGATCTTAAACAGGGTGAAGATATTTGTCATAAATCCTCTACTCAGCTTAGTGCCAAGTGAGTTCAAGATGGAAGCCAGTTCTTAGTTCATCTCTGAAGAGCCAGGGAAGTAGACCACACAGGTGGCAAGCCAACTTTCAAGCTTCTTGGTGAATGAGTAGTCTCTATCTCACATTTTGGGGCAGGGACACTAGTAGACTTTAGAGGCTTCAAGGCCAGCACTTTAGAGGATAAGGCAAGAGGCGCACCCATTTGCTACCAACCTAGATTGCATAGAGAAACTATGTTTCAAAAAAAACCCACCAAAATCCAAAAAGCAAACAGAAGAAGAGGAGAAGAGAATGAAGAA
>NW_008340203.1:735602-738585 GCF_000622305.1 Nannospalax galili
AAGAAGAAGAAGAAGAAGAAGAAGAAGAAGAAGAAGAAGAAGAAGAAGAAGAGGAGGAGGAGGAGGAGGAGGAGGAGGAGGAGGAGGGAAAAGGAGAGTAGAAAAACAAAAAGGGGAGGAGGCAGAAACAACAGGAAGCTAGAATCTTAAAGTGGAACTACTGGGTGAGGAGTTGGCTTATTTTCAAGACAAGATCTCTTCCTGTGGTCCAGGCTGGACACCAGATCCTTCTCAGATCTTTCTGTTTTAGCCTCTTGAGTGCTGATATTACAGGTGTGCATACCATACCTAGCTACTGGGTTGCATGTTTCCTTAATAATTTTAATGTGTTTCAATAAGTGGTCCTCCAAAGAATGCCTTCAGTTTAAACTATCTCTGTACATTTATAAACCTTCCAGATTCTACATGTGGTCCTTAGGACTGACTGTGACCAATATTCTTATTCTAATCAGACAAGAAAAAAATAGTACTTGATTCTTTTTGGTTGCTCTTTCTAAATTACAATGAACTTAACATTCTTTCTTAACTATTTCTGTCTTGATTATCCTCTCTTGCACACAACCTGTCCTATGTACTTTCACTATATATTAAGATTATAGTGTGTGTGTGTGTGTGTTTCTGCATGTACCTTAAAATGTCATAATTCACCTGGCATGATCGCACACACATTTAATCCCAGGACTGAGGAGGCAGAGGCAGGTGGATCTCTGTGAAATTGAGGCCAGCCTGGTCTACATAGTGAATTCAAGACCAGCTGGAGACCCTGTCTCAAAAAAGTCAAAACTAAAATAAATAGTCATAATTCTTTTATGATTTTCAGGTAATATGTTAGTGAAATCATGGAGTTTTTATTCAGCACACAACATTCCCCAGGAATCTATAACGCCCTTAGAATAGAATCACTTTCCTGGGAGTGAAAATGAGTCACTGATTGCAGTTTTCAACATTCATACTTGTTCAAGGGTTCACGTGGGAATTGGATTGGGGATCTAAAAGGGCCCCAGCAATCACAACTAGGCTCATGACAGCAGGCACATGTTTTCAGATGAGCTTTATCTTGGCCATAGATGTTCATGGAATGTCTCTGTCGGGTTTGGTAAGAGTCCTAAACTGGAGTCCTTCAGAACTCCTATAACCAGCAAGACAGATGGTGCTTGAAAGCATCCAAGTTCTATGAAAGAACCTCCGGACTACTTGTTCTTTCAGACCTTGGTGGTAATGTCTCTTCTAGGAAACCCTCCTGACACTCTACCCAAACCAGCCCTCCCTTGAGTCACCTAATATCCTGGTAGCATGTTCACTGTATTTCATTTTCTTGGGAGTCTTTGTTTTGGTTACTTTTCCAGACTAAAATAAAATTGCATACATCAAAACTACATATGACCAGGCATGATGGCACATGCCTTTAATCCCAGCACTGGGGATGCAAAGGAAGGCGGATTTCTGTGAGCTTGAAGGAAGCCTGGGATGGTCTACATAGCAAGTGCCAGGCGAGCTGGGACTACGTAGTGAGACCCTGTCTCAAAACAAAGAAGCAAACAAAAAAGCACATACTACATTTGATAAAGGTATACGTTGTGGAATTATTACCACAATCAACTACTCAACATATTCACCACTTCATTATCCTTTGGTGATGAGAGTGTTTAAGATCTACTGTTTCAGCAAAAATCAATCGTACGATACAGTACTGGTAACTGTAGTCATTGTTATTCATTGGATTTCCAGAACTTAATCATCATGTACAATTAAACTTTATAAACTTGATCAGCACCTCCCTGCTTCCCACCTCTCTCTACCCTCAGGTACCCACCATTTTACTGTCTGCTTCTGTAGTTTGACTATTTTCGATGAAGTGTAAGTGAGATCATGTACTATTTGTCTTTCTGCATCTGGCTTACTTAATTTAACATAGTTCCCAGTTTGATTCATGTTATCACAAATGACAGGAATTCCTATCCCTTCTTAGAAAGACTGTAATATTTTCCTGATATCTTTTAAACAATTCCTTTAAAAAGATTTTGAACATTTAGCCGTTCTCTTTCACTCTTTTGTGGCTCATATGTTTCTGAGCTCTACATGTCTTCCTGAATCGTTAGACCTAACACGCTATTTCCATGAATCAGCCCTTACCTTTAACTCTTTTCCCATAGAACTCATTCCTCTTTCTCATCAGTATTAACAACATAGTCCACATGAAATATGTCTTCCTATCAAACCCATTGCAAAATGAATCTGGGTCTCAGGAAACTTAAGTACTTACCACATGCACAAGTTGATCCCTGATCAAAATAGAGTGAAAAGGAGGCTTGAGAGATGATCCGGTGACTGAGAGTACTGGTTACTCTTGCAGAACACCCTGATTTGAATCCCAACACCCACATGGTGGCTAACAATCATTCATAGCTCCAGTTCTAGGGGATCCAGTACTTTCTTCTGGGCTCCATGGGCATTGCACGGCACAATGAATACCCTTACATATATGCAGGCAATACACTCATACACATGAAGTAAAAATAAATAAAACAAAAAAAATTAAATACAGTGAAAAAGAAGTGACTGATTTTTCTCCATAAGATGAATGTCAAGGAAAGTAAGAAATCTGCCTTGGGAGAGAAATTAATGATTTGGAATTTTTCTCTAATATAGGATTTGATTGATACACAAAAATTCAAATTTCAGTATTCAAATCACAGAAATGCAAACCTTTCTCCAAATAAATGAGTCAGTGCTTAAATAGTCAGGGATCACACTGCTGGGACGAGTCCTTCCCACTCATCAACCTTCTCACCAACACCCAGTAACCTTCATCTGTTCTCCATGGCCTTGGCTTGTGTACATGGGTGGTATCACCCTGGGAATCAAAGCTTCAGGAATCAAAGCTCTCCTTTCTGTGAAAACGAATGGACACAGACCGCTAAGTAGTGCACCCGGCAGCCTACATTTTTCAGGAACTCCCCAGGTTGCTCTGGGGAGACACCGA
>NW_008340203.1:739428-743010 GCF_000622305.1 Nannospalax galili
AAACTGGCAGAGACAACATGTTCAGTAAGCATTAATAATGTGGTTTATAAAGAGATGGAAACAAATAAGAAGTGAATATGGACTGGTTACCTTTGTTAACAGATTTGTTTGCCAAACATCAAAGTATTACTTAAAAAATTAAAACAATCAATAAAATTATTCAGAAATAGATTAGTAATAAACACACACGTGGACACACACACACACACACACACACACACACACACACACACACAGAATTAGAGAAGAGTTTGGGAAATTTTGAAGGAATGGGGGAAACATGGGAAAAGTTGCGGGGGGGAGGAAGAGGTGAAAATGATATAGTACTCAAGTATAACATTCACATCAAAAGTCAAAATTTACATTTAAAAAGCCAATCGAGTGATAATAGGAGACAAGTGTTATCAAGGGGGAAATTGGGAAATTTGGGGCACTTTAATGGCGAAGGAGAAGGGAGGGTTGGACAGGGAGAGAGGAGAGATAAATAGTGCTTAGGTGGTATGAATAAACAGCAGAAATGTACTAGCTCAAACGCCTACTGAAAAATACATATACAATGTCTGTACGTGAGTGCGTGGGTAGAGCTGAAGGCTGTATAACAAGCAACACGGGGCCAGGCAGGAGGAAACTCTCCTTGTTGTTAGGGTGATCCAGGAGATTCCCAAAATAACGCAGGCTATTGCCACAGTCTTTGATTACCTCCCAGATTTTGAAGGTAAGACCCTACTGCTGAAGACAGGCAACACTCCAGACACAGGTCCTGGATCAATGGAGTTGGAACTGACCTGGAAGTCTCCTTGAAGACTAGTTCTCATAGTTCTAGAGGATACCTAGCAGGATGCTAAAAGAGAACATCAACCAATGGTCCAACTCCAGCTGTAAGGCCTGATAATCACAATGACTGGCCCAGCAAACTATCTCTGTTGGTGCAGTAGTGGCAGTTTTATCTTGGGGGTAACCAGCAGCTATGTAATTGGACTTAAGGCCAGTTCAATGGGCCTTAGCATATATATTAAGATATATGAGTGGGGCCTGTTCCCACTCATGTGTGGCACTGTAAACATAGCCAAACACACATTGCTGGAGCGGTCATAGATCCTAGAGAGACCCCTACATCTGTCACATCCCTAGACAAACAATTTCTTACTATATGCTGAATATGCATCATTATATTCACAGACAAGTATTCCGGTCACCACTCATCAAAGAAGCTTCTTTTTGCAACAAATGGAGACAATTACAAGAGTTCCACAACTCTTCAAACACTGAGAATAAGTGTCTGTGAGATGCCCAGCCCTAAATGACACATCTATAATGGAGCCTCTGCACCTAAGGCTCATAGACTATAGTGAACAGGAGGTAGGGAGAGCACTAATACATCTCTCAACCCTCACCAGTGACACTTCCTCATGCAACAGAGTGCAATTAACGCATAAGGCCACAACTGACCAAAATATGGAGAAAGAGACTGCAGAATGCATGACCCTGGATAGAACCCTATATTAAATCTCACCCAACCAAGGCTCAGGGACCATTGTGGAACAGGAGGCAGAAAGATTGTAAGAGCCAGAGATGGTAAATGACCATCCAGACTTCTGGGAACTTGCTCATATGAACTTACAGCAATGGTGACAGCATGTGTAAGACCCATTCTAACTCAAACCAGACAAAAACCCAGCAGAGAAATGGGAAGTGGGTAATAAGCCCCAAGCTTAGCTGAGGAATTATTGGCAGCTGGCTGAGGGAGAGTTCTTCTGTCAGGGACCAAGCGCCAGTGGATGAGCTCACACCAAGGAATATCTGGGGACACACACTTGACCCGATAGGCCTTAACATTTACGACAGAATGCATGAAATCCTGTGGACAGGCTCTAGGGGATTGCAGGGAGGGGAGGAGATCTAAATATGATCAAGATGCATGAAATGCACAAAAATTAAATAAAAAATATATATTGAAAAAAGTAATCCGATTACAACATAGACAAAAGGTATGAAAAGGTATTTCACTGAGGGTGGACAAGTAGCAAAGAAACACGTGAAAGAAGCTCAGCGTTGTTAGCTGTTGGGGAAGAACCCAGCCACCCTAAGGCACTTTGGGCAGTTGGTGGCTTCAGGAAGTGAGAAAGACAATGTCTTACAGGGTTGGCACTCTTGGGGAGCCCAGTGGATGGACCCACACTGAAGGACATTGGGGTACACAAATCATACTCTATAGGCCATATTATATAATTGTGGGGGTTTCAGAGAGAGGAGCATATCTAAATGCCATCAAACTATATTGTATGAAAATCATAAAAGTTCAATAAAAATACCAAAAACACACCCATGGTGAATATCACTAGATACTTATTATAAAATGAATGTAAATAAAAGTTAAAAATCAACAATACTAAATGCTGACAAGCATGCAAAGAAACAGCATCACTTATCTTTGGTTAGTGGGAAGGTAGAATTCTACAGCCATGCCAGAAAGCACTTTGACAATTTCTTTAAAAATTAAGCAATTAGCCAGGTGTGGCGATGCATACCTTTGATTCCATCACTCTGGAAGCAGAAGCAAGCAAATCTCTGTGAGACTGAGGCCAGTCTGGTCTACATAGAGAGTTCTAGGCCAGTTGGGACTGCAGGGAGAGGATGTCTCAAATATAAACAAACAAGCAAGCAAACAAACAAATACACAAATAAATAACCACAAAATGTAACAGGTGCATCCTCAGCATTTATACCAGAGAAATAAAAATGAGTGCTTGTAAGGGACTAAATAAGCAGGGTCCCCAAGGAGAAGTAAACACGGCACACTTCCATCCTTTTGACCTGAGGCAAAGGCCTGGGGGCTCCCCATCTAGCCAGCAAAGTTCTCTTTCCGGCCAACTAATCCAAACACGTTCAGAAAATACTGAGGCTGGACCTAAGTATCTCATCATTGGAAACCATAAACCTATTAGCCTTCTCTTTTTTTGTTTAAGCTGTCCAATCCAAAATTAGGGGAAGGGAATGCCCTAAAGTCCTTAAAAGAATTGCCTGGGTCCCCTCTCCACATGTGGAAAGCTTCTCTGTGTGGGTAGGAGGATGTATGTGAAGCTTCATCTTTCAATACAAAGCTTGTCTGCTTGCTGCTTTTTTCTGGTTTGAGATTTTTCCTGTCTTTTATTGTCTGAGAAAATGAACTCAACATCATCTCTAGGCTGCAACTGATAACTGCTTCTGTGACATGTTCAAACAGTAACCTGTACATTGAATGTTTATAGAAACTTTACTCATAATAGTCAAAGAATGGTAACAAGCCAGCTGTCCTTCAGTGGGCGAATATTTAAACAAACCTTGGTAAACCCATAAAGTGAAATTCTCAGCAATAAAAGGGACTCTGGATAGAAGCTTGGATGAGTCAACAGACAATTACATAGAATAATTAAAGTTAACTCCCAAAAGTTGCACACAATATACTTTGGCAAGTGTCGTGTAACCACTGATAAATTCCCATGCTCCAGTAAACACCTCCCACCCAGGCTCATTCAAGCAACTCTAATTCAATTCAATGAGTCTCTCTCTCTCTCTCTCTCTCTCTCTCTCTCTCTCTCTCTC
>NW_008340203.1:743076-747253 GCF_000622305.1 Nannospalax galili
GATTTGTTGGGAAGAAGGTTTCAGCAGGAGAGGGAGGTGGGATGAAAGCTGCTAATATGGAGTGCAAATGATGAAGTGTATTTTATATACATGAATTCTTGTGAAGCTGTCAAAGAATTAAAAAAAAAAAAGATTCTTGTCCATACCTGGCATTGTTATCAGAGTCAAAAACCTGTGCCCAGCATGAATTCTTATGAAGCTGTCAAAGAATTAAAAAAAAAAAGATTCTTGTCCATACCTGGCATTGTTATCAGAGTCAAGAACCTGTGGCCAGAGAGGTCACAGGCCATAAGGGAAAACTTGTTACTATCATCCTGCTAGATGGACATAGTATAAGCTGACTCTGAATGACTTACTGTTATAGCATAGACTAGTGCACCTCTCACCTCTCACCAGAGAAGCTTCTTCTTGCAGCAGATGGTGATTAACACAGAGACCCACAAGTGCTCAGCTTGCAGAGAGTAAGAGACTGTGGACTGCTCAGCCCTAAATGAGACACCTGTATCACACCTTCTCCTCCCAAGGCTCAGGGGTCATTGCGGAAGAGGGGACAGAAAGACTGTAAGAGCCAGAAGTTAATACAAGGAAACCATGTTGTCTGTACACCACGGGGCAGTTTCACATATGAACCCACAGTGCTTATGATGGCATGTAAGACCTGTGCAAGCCCAAGCCAGATAAAAACTCATGTATGTAAGTTCACCCATGTCGTGCAATGCCCATGGGGAGGTAAGCAAGAAGCCCCAGCCCTAGCTGAGGATCTACTGGCAATTAATAGCTGCTGGGAGAGGAAGAGTCAGTTTTCTTTAAGGATGTGTGTGATACCTGGTAGGCTGACCAGACTCCAAGGGATGAACCTACACCCAAAAGCATTTGGTGGATGCAAATTTGACTCAATAGTCCTTTAAAAAGGGAAAAATAATAATAGAGGTCATGAATTCTGGGGGCAGGGATAGTAGGGTAGATGTGGATGGGGGAAGGGATTTGAATGTGATTAAACACATTGTATGAAATTCTCAAAGAATCAAAAATATATTTTTAAAAGATTCTGGGGATGAAAATGTTCTGTGTCTTGATATAATTGGCATAAAGAGTAATTAGCTAAAGTAAAAGCAGCAAACGAGTGGAATGCACAGGACTCTGGTGAAAGGAAAACCAGGTCAGAGCCCACTATTGTATTTGGGGGGGGCGGTTGGTTTTTTTAACAGCTGTCTCAGTCTTTGTGCTTGAAACAGACATGTGTGATCACATTCACATTAACAAGAGAATGAAATAACCAAGAAAACAGCACTTACTATCTATATTAACGATAAAATGTTGAATTTAAGGGTATTGTTTTTATTTTTTATTGAACTTTTTGTGTTTCATACAATTCATCTAGATCATTTTTAGACCCTCTCCCCTATTTACACCTCCCCATAGACTCCCCTGCCTGGTTTCATGCATTTGTTCATATATGTTAAGGCCCGTGAAGTCAAGTTTGTGTCCCTCTGTGTGAGTCCATCGCTGGAGCTTGGTCAGCTAGTCTTCATGGAGGAGGCTTCCAGGCCAGTTCCAGTTAGATTGTTCCAAGTCCTGTGTCCAAAGTATGTCCTGTCTTCAGAAATAGGGTATTACCTTCACGTTCCGGGCAATGAAGGGCTTGTATCAAAAGCCTGTGTTATTTTGGGAGTCTCTTGGACTACCCTGAACAACAACTCAAAAGGACGTTTCTCCTGTCTGGCACTGTGTTCTTTGTTACATAGTTTCCAACAATATACATGCACTAATATATATATTTCAGTGTATTTTTCAGTAAGCTTCTGAACTAATATATTAGCTTCTCGTTTTTCACACTAAACATTTATATTTTAAATTTTATTTAAATTTATTTTAAAATTTATTATTTTTATTTTATGTGTTTGAAGGTATTGCCTACATGTTCTCTCTCTCTCCCTCCCTCCATCTAACCCTCCCCATTTTTCCCCAGTTAAAGTACTCCATTTTTTCCATTGCACTCTTAATAATACATGTCTCCTATGATCCCCCTCTCTTAGGCTCCTTCTTCCCCTTTACCTCCATAGTTCTTTGTGTAATCTTCCCTCCTCCCTTCCCAGTTAAATATCCCATTTTCCCCATTTCCCCCTTGATAACACCTGTATCCTACTATCTCCCTCTCAGACCCCTTCTTTCTGAGGGTATTGTGTTTTGTTTTGTTTTTTTTTGTTTTGGGGGGGAGGTTGAGACAGGGTCTCCCTGTAGCCCCAGCTGTCCTGGAACTTGAACTCAACTCACAGAGATCTGCCTGCCTCTGCCTCCGGAGTGCTGGGATTAAAGGCATGCGCCACCACGCCCACCCAAGGATATTGTTTTTAATGATATTAATGCCACATTGTTCAATTGATGTTGAGGTCTGGTAGTGTTTAATTTTTTATGACTCTTTAAACTAAATTTTGCTTCTAACTTGTGATGGCTAATCCTGGGTGTCAACTTGACTGGATCTGGGATTAACTGAAATGAAAGAGATCTTCTTGATTGGATTATCTGAAGCTGGAAGACACACCCTAAATGTGGGTGTTACCTTCTGATGGCAGCTGGTATAAAAGGCCATGGCAGAGGAGCACCCTGGGCTTCTTGCTGCTTGCCTTCTCTCTTGCTGGTGAGTTCGTCTTGCTGCTATAGACTGAAGACTAACTGATCTTTTGGAATTTGTCAGACCCTCAGCACCAGATTGGGACTACTGAGACATCCATCCTTGTGGACTGAGCGACTACGGATTCTTAGCCTCTCCAGTGTGGTGTAGCCATTGTTGGACTACTCGGACTCTATCCTGTGATGTAAGCTGATAAATCTCTATACATACGTATTCATTCTACCGGTTCTGTTTCTTTGGAGAACCCTGACTAATACATAACTGAAGGTATTATCTCTTGCGCATATTGATACTATTTGATTATAGAATGAAAGGTCTTGCTGAGACATTTCAATTGTGGTTAATTTGTACTTCCTAAAGGAAATGTAGTTTCTAAAGGACAGAAGTGCAACAGCCAGATGTCTACCTTGTTGCAAAGCAGTCAAGTCATGAAGCCTGAAGTCACTCATCTGGTTAGAGGAAGATCTCAATACCACAACATGAGTTGAGTAAACCCAGGATAGCAGGACAGATAACATTTCCCGGCAGTTTGCTTTGCTCATCACTGAAAAGTGTTGGCAATTATTAGTGTTTGCCTATAAGTTCGTTACTATGATAGTCAAACTTATCAAAATTAGAAGTCCAAAAGTATTTCCAATATCAGCTTCCTACTGTGCCCCCCAACTCTGTGTGTTTCCTCAACCTCAATGGTTTCCCACTGTAGCTGTACTTCAACTTTAGATGCTGACTTCACGGTTTAATGCCTTGCTATTCCTGCCTTAAGAGCCTTCATAATTATTATCAGTGCCCAAAGGGTATGATTTCCCCCTTTTAGAGTGTCTTTAGTGTTTCACTGGTCCTTCCTCTGGCCTAATTCCTTATTCTGTGGACTCCTTTGCTTTGATCAGGTGTCTTTGTTTCATGTAGAAGTGGTATCAGACCGAACATGTCAAGCAAGTGGCATGGCTGTAGAAGGCATGTGGTTTGCTTGCCTGGATATGATCGAGTCCACCTAAGGCACAACAGGTCTTTCAGGATCTAAGAACAGACTAGGGGTACAGTTTTCAAACACAATCTAAGTCCTTTCCTTTCCTCCAGCAACTTTAATATTTATTATACTTTATTTGTGTGGGGCGTGGGGTAGAGACATGCGCAAATGCCGCTATGCAAGTGTGGAGTTAATTCTTTCCTTCTGCTCCTTCCACCCTGTAGATCCCAGGGATGGAACTCAGCTCCATCAGGCTTGACAGCAAGCATCTTAAGCCACTGAGCCATCTTGATGACCCCCTTCTTATAACTTTATCCTCGCCTGCTATTCTAACTCCTCCCCAAACTCTATCCTGGAGTTATATTTGTCTATATGCACTCCACCTCTGACTAAGAGCTTCTTCATCTGCTCATGATTCATTTAGCACAGTGTCATTAGTGTGAAAGGGGTGGGCAGCAGAGTTTAGCTTCTGACATATTTGCCTAACAGCTGCTATTTCTTGGTCATCTCACTCCTTTCATTATAAGAATAGAAACGGGGCCTGGCCTCCTCCCCCTCCTCCTCCTCTCCCTCTTTCC
>NW_008340203.1:748634-750166 GCF_000622305.1 Nannospalax galili
CACCTTGGAAGAAATAATATTAGAAAATATATCAATGATAAAATTTGCTGATAATAGTTTCTCAAAATAATTGAAGAAAGAAACAAAAAATTTTGATATAAGGTAGTATTTATTAAGGAATAGTTAACACATCATCCTGAAGGTCAAGAAAAGGATGACAGTTGGAGATCTGGAGGTTTAGTTTAACTGCATCTTGTATCTGAAGAAAGATGTAGGGAGGAGATCCATGGAAAATTTGAGTGGTATTTAATGTAAGAATCCCTTTTGCCAGTTTCTTGCTGGTGTCAGGATTATAAGGTGGGAATCATTCAGCATATGAAAATCTTAACATGGGTGAGAATTTCAGATCAATGAGATGATGGCTGCCTCATGTTGATCGATAGGAAGCTCAACAAGAGGGGCCACAGCAGCTAGGGCGGCGGCAAGTTGTATGGCAGCAGGTGGTCTGACAGCACACGGGGCGGCAGCAGCTGGACACTCCACAGCTGGGGCGGCAGGTGGTCTGACAACACACGGGGCGGCAGCAGCTGGACGCTCCACAGCTGGGGCGGCAGGTGGTCTGGCAGCAGACTGGGCGACAGCAGCTGGACGCTCCACAGCTGGGGCGGCAGGTGGTCTGGCAGCAGACTGGGCGACAGCAGCTGGACGCTCCACAGCTGGGGCGGCAGGTGGTCTGGCAGCAGGTGGGGCGGCAACAACTAGAACCACAGCAACTGGGACGGCAACAGCTGGACACACTGCAGCTGGGAGGACCGCAGATAGTCTGACAACAGACTGGGCGGCTGCAGGTGGTCCTGCAGCAGGTGGTCTGGCAGCAGCTGGGCTGGCAGCAGCTCTCCTGGCCGGTGCCTTGGCCACAGCCCTGCTCAGAGCAGACAGAGCCACAACAGGAGCTGACCATGGTGTCGGAGGAGGAGGTTCTGCGTGGGTTTTCAAGAGAGTGAGTTTCCCAAATGTGGGAGGCCCCTTATTCCCTGTCCTCTTTTATACTCTGCCACTGTCACCAGGTTGAGGGTTATTTCCTTATTATTGTTTCTCTTAACGAATAAACAATTACCAAATTAGTTAATGGTGGAAAATTCTATATAAGAGTTAGATGGAATGCATTCTTTCTTGGACTTAGGATTTGTCAAATCCAGTCACCTCTTGTCTGCTTCCTTATGTGTATCATCAATTATCAAAGATTCCTAATATGACTCATCTGATCAGTTGCCATGAGATGGATCATAAGAAATTCAACATTCCATGCACAATCCTGGAAGCTCATACCAGTCCTCTAGTGGGTCTGTGTTTCTTGATTCCTAAAAATTCTTTTGGAAAGTAAAGTGTGAGCCTGGGCATGGTACATCCCTTTAATGCCAGCACTTGAGAGGCAGGGGCAGGGGGATGGATATCTGTGAGTTCAGGGACATCTTGATCTACATAGTGAGTTCCAGGCCATCCAAAGCTACATAGTGAGACCATGTCAAATAAATAAATAAATGAATGAATGAATAAATAAATAAATAAATAAATAATAAATAAAAGAAACG
>NW_008340203.1:751330-753353 GCF_000622305.1 Nannospalax galili
TTGAAATGACTGTTTTCAAAATAATCTATTGAAGTCTTAACTATGGTTGCCATTTTAACATTTTCCCATGCACTTAGGTAGTTTTTGCACTTATTTTGGATGTAGGCCAAGTGCTTGTAAACCAGGAAACTTGACTTTTTTAGAGAAATAATAAGTATATTATGAGGATGTCACTATCAAGGTCAAAGCAAGTGCTGGTGTGATAGCCTTAGGACATTGATTCAATCTATCTGAGCCAAGTGCCATGGCCATTTGTTTCTTTTGAGGTGACCAGTCTTCTCTATGTAAGGAAGAGGAGATAACTTGGGGACATCTCTCCTCTACCTTTTGGGTAACAATTCCTTCCATAAGAATACAAACACTCAGTTTTCATCTGTTTCTCTTCCACTTTGACTTCTGCGTTCATGGGTGTACATGTCCTCCCTAAATTTTAAGACTTAAACATTTTCCTTCTATGGATCGATCCTTATGTATTATCCTTGTCCTAATAAATACTTTCCTCTTTCTAACATATTACCAACACAGTCTACGTAACAAATGCCTTCTTGTCAAATCCAGTATTTTTTGATCACTTATCTGAAGGATGAAAAGTGGGCCTCATTCAACATGCACACTGCCCAGAACCCAACACATTGTTGATTAATCAGTTAAAAAGGAAGGTCTTGGTTTTCCTTAGTAAACTTAATGACAGATAAAGAAGGTCATCTGGTTGAAGGGAAAATGATTTTGCACTTTATCTGCCACAGGCATTCATGTTCCATGTAGGCCATTTCTTTTGTTCACATGACCATGACCCAAACTTTTCTCCAAATAAATTGATGCTAAGATATAATTAAGGGCCACAAATATTTATAATACCAATACAGCAAGTATTTATTGGGACATAGTCACTCTATCACATAATTCTTTGCAAAGCCCAAGTCACATCTAATGAAGCAACGCGAGGCATCTTGTCATCTGTCTGAATGCCACAGTAACAGTCAGAACTTGGTGGTTCTGTGTTTTATTAGTCTAAATTATTGCTCATAAAAATAACTTCTTAGACCAGGTATGGTGGCACATACCTATAATCCTAGCCCTTGGGAAGTTGAGGCAGGAAGATTAGGAGATCAGGGCTAGACTCAGCTAAGTAGTGAGTTTAAGGCCTGCCTAGGCTGCATGAGACTCTGTCTAAAAAATAAGTGTAAAAATAAAATAGCTTCTTGATGTTATGATCAATGGAATGAACAGATATATGATAGTTTAGGAAGGATGGGTGTGGTGGAGAAAACACATGGGAAGACTGGCACACCAGCAACATGGGGGCCTCCCCGGGACTGGTGGGTAGGAGTGGTCTACAGAACAAGAGGATGCACAAGAGGTTAGGTGACAGCAGACAGTCTGACAACAGTTTTTCTGGCGATGGCTTAAATTATTTTGGGAGTTTCTTGGACTAATCTGACCAACAACTTGAAGGGAAGTTTCCCACGCCTGGCACTGGAATTTTTGTTAGGTAGCCTTCAACTATACACACACATACTATATGTGTATTTTCACTATGATTTTTCAGATAACCTAAGTTGTACTTAGTATGTCATTGATATTCTGAGCACAGGATGAGCCTCACTCCTCTTCCTCCAATCATTGAACTTGCTGGTCCTATAGAAGACTAAGATTACCATAATCTCTTCATCTGGATAATATTTAGAGTAGATGCAAACACTGATATGTTAAATACAAAAGTCAGACCTCAGCATATTATAGCAAAATGGCTGGTACAAAATCAGTATGGTACATTTGTAACTTCTGAAGAAATTAAGAAAGATACCTGGTTTAGAGCCTGGTGTGGTAATGCATGCCTTTAATCCCAGCACTCAGGAGGCAGAGGCAGGTGGATCTCTATGAGATCCGCATAGCGAGTTCCAGGCCAGCTGTGGCTACAGAGAGACCCTATCTCAAAAAGATCAAAAAAAAAGAAAGAAGAAAGAAAGAAAGAAAGAAAGAAAGAAAGAAAGAAAGAAAGAAAGAAAGAGAAAGAGAGAGA
>NW_008340203.1:754078-754658 GCF_000622305.1 Nannospalax galili
CCAGAACCGGCCTCCTGCCGTAGGGCCAGCTGCTGCAGTGCTCCCTGGAGACCTTCCCGCTGCTGAGCCGCTTTCTGCAGACAATCAGCTTGCCAGAGACGTTTTAACTATTTTGAACCATTCGTGTTCCTACAAGAAACTCCCTAAGTTCTGTCCAGCAACTGACAGAAGTTGCTCCAGTGTCCCCATTCTTCTCTCTAGGTCATAGGCACTTAAATACAGATTTTTCCACATGTATTATAGCACTGGCATAAAGATGTAGAGAAAAGATATTTATTTTGTTTAGTGTCTGATGGAGTTTAACCAGGGTTGTCTGTGTGACTGAGTGTGGAACTAACCATGAAAGCCTGGTAGTCTCACCAGTGTTCACACAGCTGGATGCTATGTCTCCCCCTCTCCCAGAATATGTTGGTTGAGAAGAGTTCAGGCGTAAATGGTAGGGCCCCTTGAGTCGGTTCCCCTTCATAGCTGAATTTTTTAATCACTATTTTTTTTTATTTTTAATAACTAGATGATTAGAAGCATTTCATTACAGCATTAACATATTCAGTAACACACTCCAGAGCAAGAGTACATCTCT
>NW_008340203.1:757020-757696 GCF_000622305.1 Nannospalax galili
GGCACCCCCAGCCATTCCCCACTACTTGCCCTTCTGGTGAATCTAGTCAGCCTATCTAGAGGTCTTTGTTTAGGAGGGTCAGCTGTTCCTCATCTAGCAGTAATCAGTTGTCAATAGTCCTTTAGATAATATTGGGGTCTGCTGTTTATTTTCCCAGTTCTATGCTGGGTTACTACCTGGGAGTCCCTTGGGCCACAATGGCCAACAACTCAAAAGAAGGTATCTCCTATCTGGCATTGTTGCTAGTTATGTAGCCTTTAGCTATGCATATAAACTCTTTAAAAGTTATATTGTCCCCTTTAATCTTTGGTTATACTTTCCTTTTGGGTATTTAAAGCCATACAGTTGGCCCAGATAAATCAATTTATTTTTACTCTTAAGGTCATTGGAGGATCTGTTCCTCAGGGTCGCATGGGCTTGGGAGGAGCCCCTGGCTCCTTTCTTTTACCGGTTCTGCCTACACGAAGATAAGTCAGAGGTCCTGCTCGACCATGGTTGGCTTCACTTGGAAGCATGGAGGAAATGATTCCTCTGTGTTGACCCTCCTCTTTGTAGGCTGGACACTGGTTCAAGTCCATCTGGTGGGGGTCTCCTCGGCCTCCCTGATCAAGAGGACAGGTGACCTACCACAATTACAGGACATTTTGAGAGATGCTCATAGTCCCCTGGAACAGGT
>NW_008340203.1:760334-770277 GCF_000622305.1 Nannospalax galili
GTGAGAATTGGAAGCTTAGATGAACCAGCTTTTCATGCCCAAAAAGTAAACCACAAAGGCACATAAGGTTTACAAAAAGAAACAGACCTAAACTTGAAGACTTGAGTCTCACATAAGAATCAGAAACTACAAAAGAAATTCAAATGTCAAAATCATGGAGAAAAAATAATAACATGAAAAACCAAAATAACTTATCCCCACCAAATACCAATAGTACTATAGAGGAGTACAATGAGAATGCACTAGAGAATATGCAGGACATGGAACTCAAAAGGACAATTATAAACATGATAAAAGAATTCAGTGAATTCAAAGAACACACAAAGAAATCAAAGAACTGAAGGATATAGGGATACACTTTTGAATGAATTCAGAAAAGAGCTAGAAATATTGAAGAATACTCAGGCTGAAATAAAGAACGAAGTGAAACACTCCATAAGCCAATTAGAAATGACAGGAGAAAGCCTCACCAATAGGATGAACGAAATGGAAAACAGAGTATCAAGACTGGAAGATAAAGTGGACGAATTGGACCACTCAAGCAAAGATTACGAAAAATTTAAGAAATCACAAGAATGGAATATGCAGGAATTGTGTGACACCATAAAAAGACCAAACTTACAAATCATAGGCATACAGGAAGGAGAAGAATCCCAAGATAATGGCATAGCTGATTTTTAGGAGGGTCAGCTTCTGTGGATGGTGTGCCAGTAGACACAGCTTCACTGAGTTTATGGCTGTCCTGGTGGTGCCACTAAACAAAGCCCAAACTAGCAAATATCAGCAAGGATTTGTAGGGAGGTGGGTACCAGTAGGGGTGGGAAGGAAATAGGAAAGTGTGGGCAGGGGAGAGGGACCAGAATACATGGTGTACATGTGCAAAACTGTCAAAGAACAAAATTTGCAAAAATAAAATAAAATAAATTAAAATATGTGCATTTTACTTGTATCTACAGTCAGATGTTAATTTTGCTTTTCCCTCATTTATTGGCTATTTCTCAAGCTTCAGGTCTTAGTCACTTAATGACACTTTAGGTGTTTCAAGGTTCCATCCACTTTCTCATTCTTTCAAATAAAAATTTAAATGCTAACCATGAAAGCCTATCTTCACACACTTGCATTGGCTCTTGGACACCGGACATCACTGTATCTCAGGCCTTATTGAGGATTCCCTCAATAAATTGAGATGATGTATCCCACAGCGCTCAGCAATTTCCTCTTCCTATGGCTTCAGTTAAACATAACAACCCTGCATTTCAGTCTTCTGTTAAAATATGATTTTAATATGGACAAGACTAGATAATACCTTCAATATCCTGTTGCTCTTCTTTTCTGCCTCTGTGCAAGTACATAGCAAAGCTCTCCTCTTTTTCCTCTAAACAAACTCTAGTAAGAACCTCAGTCTTAAATAGATTAACAGAAGACCAAAAATAAAAACCTTAAAACCATCCCTCAATGATTTTTGTAAATAACTTTTGAGTCTTGGGGTATATAAATGTCACCTGACTAGATGCCAATAATATTTTTTGGTCTTTTTGAGACAGGGTTTCCCTGTAGCCCCAGCCATCCTGGAACTCACTATGTAGACCAGGCTGGCCTTGAACTCACAGAGATACACCTGCCTCTGCCTCCCAAGTGCTGGGATTAAAGGCATGCACCACCAATGGTTGATCATTCCAACTAAATCAAAAAATAAAATTCAATAAAACACTGTATTTAACATTAATAAAATAAATCATAATAAACCCATATGTGGTGGTTTGCATGAAAATGTCCCCCATAAGCTCCAAATATTTGGACGTTTTGTCCCCAGTTGGTGGCAATGTTTTAGGAGGTCTTAGAAGGTGTGGCTATGCTGGAGGAAGCACTGGGGCAGACTTAGAGAGTGCTGGATCTCCAGTTGCTCTCTTGCTTCCTGTGCCTGCTTAAAGATGTGAGAGCTTAGCTTCCACTTCCCCAGCCACATCCACCATGTCTCCCCACTGTGATGGACTCCTGCCCCTAGGAACTGTAAGCTCAAATAAACTTTTTCTTCTATAAAATACTTTGGTCAGTGTTTCTATCACAGCAACAGAAAAGTGACTAATAACACCATGTATGACCTCAGTCATCTCTGTTCTCAGTGGGGATATATTCCTTGAATGTCATTTGGGAGAACATGTAAAGGAAGAAATCTAGGATAAACTGGGTGTAACCTCGTGTGTTTCTTTCCTTCAAGGGTGATAACTTAAAGTTCCTTTTAAACAATATTTAATTGATTCTTGAGAATTTCACATAATACAGTTTGATCATATTCAGACCCCCTCCTCATCTCCACTCAAATCTTCCCAGTCCCTCCACACCCCCATCATTTCATGTCCTGTATAATTTTTTAAGGTCTATCAAGTCTAATTTGTAGTCCCCAAATGCTGTTGAGTGTGGGTCCATCTCCTGGGGCGTGATCAACCTATAGAACTTGTATTTTATGTATTTGCCCAAGTTTCTTTCTCTCTTTCTTTGTAAAGAAGGAAGATAAATCTTGTACTAGCTTCCAGGTTCAGAAGGTATCTGAAGTCTCTCTGAAGAAGGGATTCAGCAGGAGTGGAAAGGGGATAAAGAGGAAATAAATATGATAAATAATTTATATATAAAGTTGTGAAAGAATGATAAATGAGGATTAGTGCTAAGCTGATATAGTGAATGGTGGTTGGTTTCTTACTTCAGGAAGAATTTTAATTTGTTGTTTACCAATTAGGAAGGTAAATATGAATTACTAATGAAAACTTCATAACACTCAAGGAATAACTTCCTCTTGGAAGTACTTCACAAAACAGGGAAATTAGCATAAACAATAACAGACAAGTTCTTCTCATTGGCCCAAATTTTGGGACATCATGTATAAAAGGCACAATAGAAAAGGAAATATTAGATCTCTGGAAAACTCCCCTGTGAACAGGACCCTGCCCTCCACACCTGACACCATGACCACCTCCTGCTGCTCCCCTTGCTGCCAGCCCACCTGCTGCAGAACCACCTGCTGTAGAACCACCTGCTGGAAGCCAACCTGTGTTACCAGCTGCTGCCAGCCCAGCTGTTGTGGGTCCAGCTGCTGCCAGCCTTGCTGTCAAACTACCTGCTGCAGGACCACCTTCCAACCAAGCTGTGTGACCAGCAGCTTCCGCACTCCCTGCTGCCAGCCCAGCTGCTGTGTGTCCAGCTGCTGCCAGCCCTGCTGCCAGCCCAGCTGCTGTGAGCCCAGGTGCTGTGAGCCCAGCTGCTGCCAGCCCAGGTGCTGTGAGCCCAGGTGCTGTGAGCCCAGCTGCTGCCAGCCCAGGCTGCTGTGAATCTCCCTGCCTCAAGCCCTGCTGTGAGCCCTTCTGCCTCAGGCTGAGCTGCCAGCCCAGCTTGCTCTGACCTGTGACCTGCACCAGAACTTGCTACCACCCCTCATGTGTCTGTGTGCCTGGCTGCCTATCCCAAGGCTGTGGGTCCAGCTGCTGTGAGCCCTGCAGCTGGTAATCAACTTACCATACATCCACTATCTACATAAAATAATCAACTATTAAACATGCCGGATACCCACATTATGCCCAAACCACTCCAGCTTGCTCTGACCTGTGACCTGCACCAGAACTTGCTACCACCCCTCATGTGTCTGTGTGCCTGGCTGCCTATCCCAAGGCTGTGGGTCCAGCTGCTGTGAGCCCTGCAGCTGGTAATCAACTTACCATACATCCACTATCTACATAAAATAATCAACTATTAAACATGCCGGATACCCACATTATGCCCAAACCACTGCTCTTTCTCTGAATATAAAGCTCACACTGCCGTATAAGCACCATCCACCTTGTTAACAGATGTGTGAGCTTGTCCAGCGAGTATGATCTTACCCGCTTGTTTCTTTTCAGAACTCTAGCTGTCTAGCAGCATCACCTATTCTTGACCTAGATTCATGATCTCAGTCTTGGGACATTGAATTTTGCATTTTCAACTTCCAAAAGTTTTTTTTTAAGTATTCAAAAATTTTCCATTGTTAGTCATCATTTAATTTCAATGGATTTGCAATTATTATGACTCATCATGTAACTCATTCATAAAAATTTTGCATTGTCTTCTCGCTGAAAGGGCATGACCTCTTGTTTGCTAATAAAGTCTTCATTACACTGTCTTGTGTACTATGTTTTGTTTTGTTTCCATGATTATTTTTCATTTCATGCTGTAGTATCTCATCTAAGCTACATCATATTCTCAAACTTGAGCAAAGCCAAGAGGAGTAAATGAACTGGGTTCGGTCACATAGCTAAGGATGGGCAGAATCAGGTCCAATTAGTTAGTGGTGTGTGTGTGTCTGTGTGTGTGTGTGTGTGTGTGTGCAGGCCACAGCATGTGTATGGAAATCATAGGACACCATTATGGGTTCCAGGGATCAAACTCAAGTCGTCAGGCTTGGTAGCAAGTGCCTTTAACCATGGAGCCATCTTGCCAAAACTGTCATGGGATTTTTTAAAAAAATATGTCTTTGTTGAATTTTTGTGAATTTCATACAATATATTTTAATCATTTTTTAATGTTTAATAACTGCATGATTAGACGAATAAAATATGTTTTATCATATTTAGATTGTCTACCATATCTATACCCGGATACTAATTCCCCACCAAATTTTCTGTAATATGTATGGTATAGTAAGGTTTGTGTCCCCCAAATGCCCTTTGGTGTGGGATCATTCACTGTAGCCTGGTCAGCCCACAAAGAGACTCACCCTTCAAGGAGACTGAATCTCCCCTCCCTAGTAGCCACTGGTTTCCAATACGTCCTCACGTAGGGTTTGGCTTTCTTACCCACTTCCCCACATCTATGCTGTGATTTTTTTTCTGGCTTGAGATTGAACTGTCTTGGGATTTTGATGCAAGATGATTATCTAAAATTGTTTCTCTCAGAACTGGCATAGATTATATCCTTATACTTCCAGTCACCTATACAAATAACCACATTGACAAATATAGTGATAATACTGATAAAAGTAAATTTTTAATATTCTAAACGAAAACAGACAGATATCTGTGGATTTCCATAGAATGTTCAATAAATTCAGCAAGAAAATACTGGACATAGATCACCATTGCACATAATAAACAAAAATATAATCCATGTGGATTAAAAACCTAAAATTGACTCAAAAACTTTAAATTCTTAGAATAAATATAAACCTTTCAACCCTCCTCAGAGAAGTTTCTTCTGGCAGTAGATGGCAGTTAACTCAGAGACCCATACCTTCTCAGGGGCAGAGAAGTGACTGCGGAGTACTAAATGGGATATCTGTACCAAACCCTCTCCTCCCAGGGCTCAGGGATCATTGTGGAAGAGGAAGCAGAAAGATTGTTAAGGTGATGGTTGACTATAAGGAAGCAGTGTTTTCTAGACACACGAGAGCAGGTGCATTTATGAACTCACAATGGATGTGAAGGTATACACAAGACCTGTTCAGGCTCATGTGAGATGAAATCCTAGCATGGAGCAGGGAAGTGGGTGGGATGTCACACTCCTAGTTGAGGTGCTATTGAAAACTGATAGCTGCTGGGAGAGGGAGAGTCCCTTTCCTTTAAGGATCTGGCTCCTGGTAGTTGACTACATTCCAATGGATGGCCACAAGTCCAATGAGGACATGTTGGGTGGGTGGGAACAGAAGTGGACATGGTAGGAAGAGTGAGTGTAATCAAAATACACTGCGTGAAATTCTCAAACAACTAGTAAAAAATTATGAAGAAATAGAGATAAACATATTTTTTGTGTCTATTAGACAGGGTCTCTCTGTAGCCTTAGCTGTCCTGGAACTCACTATGTAGATCTGGCTGGCCTTGAACTCACAGATCTGCCTGCCCCTGTCTGCCGAGTGCTGAGATTAAAGGTAAGAAATTAAAGGATTTCATCACCAAGAAAAACACCCCATCATGTCCAGCAGAAAAGATTGCCAAAGTTGACTGTTGACATATAGAATGTATGATCATTAGAGACACTAATAAAAATGAAAAACCAAATTACAAACTGGATGTTCAAGTAATATACATTCCGATAACGGATGGTATCAAGGTGCCAAAACACCTGTGGAGAAATTACATGACACCTCATTAAAAACACCAAGGCCGGATCCCAACATCTCATACTAAGATAAACATATATGAACAAAAATTATAAAGAAATGGTCAACCGGAATAGAATTCAGGAAAGTGAAATGATGACCAAAATAAGGAGTTTTATATCCATTTTAACGATATAAAAAAGTATCTTGTAAAACTATCAGGTTATTAACTTGTAAAAGCAAAACAAGAATCATGGTCAGCCTCCCAGGTCCGTCCTCTGCATTCCTATGACACACTCCTGAAAGAGATACCAGCAAGTCTTGCGCGATACTTTGGGTCCTTGTTGCTTTGCACTAAGCATCTTAGCTCTTTAACATAGCACAGTCACTCAACACATGGAGTCTGCCCTCCATCTGTGGCCTCCCCAACAATAGATTCAACTCACCCCAGACCAAAATAATCAGAAAAACTAACGTGACTGTGCTGAACACATACAGACTTTTCCTGGCATTATTACATGTAAAATATAGAACAATTATGTGCATACACTCATATTCTATAAGATTTGCTGCTGAGAGTCACTCAGTGGTAAAGCACTTGCCTAACATGTGGGAGACAACAGATTTCATGCCTGGCATTGCAAAAGCAAGCAAGGATTCATCCTATTAGATATTCTAAGTAACCAAAGATGGCTTATGCAAGATGTATGAAGAATGTCCATATGTATATGTCCTATGTAAATATACTGCTAGTTTATATAAAGTATTTGAGCATTCAAAGATCTTAGTATTCTCAAGGCATCATTAAAACAATTCCACAGGGGTTCTAAGGGACTACCACTTTTTTAAATTAATGAATGAGTGAACTATGAGGTATGAAACAGAAGGCTTCAGTCTTTCACTATCCAAAATGCATGTACCTTTGGTCCAAAGCTTATTAAGTGAATCAGGGTTAAGAATTGAGATGGAGATAGTTTTAACAAAGGCTTGGTTTACCCAAGGTGAAGATGCTTCCTTCGTATTTCTCTTCTCCCTGTCCTTGTTGTCCCCTAATTTCCCATCTTCTCAAGTAGAGGAAACGTAAATTCTAGAGGAGAGGGTATTAGACAGCTCACCACAGTGATAATAATTGACAATTCCAAAAAAAATTTAAATCTTTATCCATTGATTGGAGACATGCCAAGACCATAAGAAACTGTGAGGAAATATGTGGGAAAGAAATAATATTAACGAATTCATGCTTGGCTTTGGGAGTCCATTTTCTCCCCAGAGCTTTGGATGACCTGAGTTAGTATAGCAGAAAAAAGGATCGACTCCCACAAGATCACTTGATTGGCAGCAAATCTGCCACAGCAGAAAGGCTGGCCTTCTCCAAGGTTTCAGAACAACTGCACATACAGGTGAATATTATCCTCATACAAGACACAAACCAGTTCCAGGGTAATGGTAAGACTGCACACCCATGTCGACATGGCACTGTTCACAGGGCCCGAGTTATGGAATCAGCCTAGGTGTCCATCAAGAAACAAACCGGGGGGGGGCGCTGGAGAGATGGCGCAACAGTTAATGACTCTGCTCCTGCAGAGGACCCGGGTTCAGTTCCCAGCACCCACATGGTGGCCAATAATCGTTCATAATCCAGTTCCAGGGGATTTGACGCCTCTTCCGACCTCCGCAGGCATTGCATGACACAGGTGAACTTACATACATGCGGGCAATACACTCATACACATAAAATAAAACTAACGAATAAAATATTGTAAAATGTGAAAGTAGAAGGGGCCACTTGGAAAGAGGAAGGAACCATCAGGAAGGGAGTGATGAGAGAAGAGAGCATGATGGATGACAAATATGGTCAGAGGACACTACCTACACGTATGAAACTCGATGAAATCCATTATTTTGTACAAATAATATATAATAAATTATAACATATTAATTTTTAAAGTAAATGGTAATCCAGTAGCATTTCTTAGGCATAATTCATGATAATAGCTACATGAGTGTAGGACACTTACCAACATTACACAAGAAACAGAAAGCGCTGTAAATGCTACGCAGTGGAAACGATGGGCTTACGACAGGGACAAGGCAAGCCTTAGCACAGGAAGCGGCATTGGTAAACAAAAAATGAACAAGGGCAGTATCCAGAGCATATAAAGAATTTTAATGGGTAATTTAAAAGACAGGGAGTTCAGCAGAAACAAGACATGATCTGCACTTCACAAAAGGCAAACAGCAATGTCCAATGCACATATAAAAAATCACCTCATTATTTTGCATGGAAGTTTAAATTAAATCTATAATATCTATAATGAGATAGTACTAAATAGATATATAGCCAAAATGGAAAAAAGGAGTGAAAGTCTATGCCAGGTATAGATGATCTGTATAGAGGAGAACAAGTCAAGTGCGCTACTTTAACCTTTAAAAATGTTTTAATTATTTTTTCTTTATTCTTGGGAATTTCATAATATGTACACAAAGAGACTTGATCATATCCATTCCTATACCCCCTCCAATTCCCCTCAATCACCCCAGCACGATCCCTCCTGATTTCAGGTCTCCTATTTGTTTTTTTAATAATCCACTAAATCTACTTAGTGCTGCCCATATGTGAATGAGTGTGGGGCCATCCACCAGAGCACGGGAGCCCAACCAGTGTCCACACATGCCAAAAAGAATGATTCTCCCTTCCCCATCACTCCAAGAACATGTGAACATATACTCACAAAAATATGTGGGCAAAAATACCCATAAGAGCTTGCTGCACACTAGGCTTAATGATGAAAATACGTCCATTAAAAATACAGCATATTAACAAAGTGTGATCCCATCACACAGTGATGCACAGATCAATGGAAAAAAACAAATGATCACTGTAGGCAATGAAGTCAGTTAGTCTCACAAACAAGTTTGAACAAAAGAAAACAGGTGATATATTACACAGTACATGATTCCATTTTGAATTGAGTTCAAAACTTGATAAAATATAATGTTAACATATTAGTTGCCTTAGAGAGATGGGCACAAATAGTGATAAGAAACAACATGAGGACAGCTACTACGTACATAGACACACAGCATTTCCTGACACAAATGATGGACGTACTATGTCCTTTACCATATCTGGTCAAGCTATACATAAAAGTGTGCACATTTTCTGAAAGGGTATTGATGATCCAGTTTCTTTTAAAATAAAGGTGTGAATGGTGTCATTGTATGGTACTTAATTACTTCATTATATGAAAACAAACAATTTTCTGGTTGGTGTGTCCCACCTGGGGTTACAGGTCCTGCTCGTAAACAGGACCTAAATTGATTGATGCTTTCTAAACCCACATCCTCTGTGTCTTCCTCCTGCCCCTATTGTCAGGCTTTGGTGCTGATTCACAAAAGAAAAAGGCAGTGCCAACCACCCCCTGTCCATGCATCCTTTAATAAAGCTCACTAACAAAGATACTGCACACTGCAGATAGGAGTGACTGTTAAAGTCTGGAATAAGCAGGCTTTTGTTTTGTTTTCTTTTGGCACATCTTTTTTTTAACTTTTACAGAAAGTTTACTGAGAATTACATACATGCATACAAGGTGTTCAGATCAAATTCACACCCACTCCCTCCCCTCCAACATCCCCCCTCCAAGAGGCAACCCCAATATCCTTCAAGGATTAGATACAAGCTCCCAAATACCCTTGACATTTCTGGCCCCTGAGCAGAGTATGTTGCTAACAGGCCCCATGACACTTTGACTTTTAGACAAGAAACTGGCTACTTTTCTTTGGGGTCTTTTTACCCTAACTGCCTAGCCACTTCCTACCTCCTGTTCATATCACACCATCCTCTGAAGAGGTTACCCAAATTGCCAATAGGGAATAGGGATG
>NW_008340203.1:770332-783090 GCF_000622305.1 Nannospalax galili
GCCCCTTCAGTGGGTCTATCTAAAAGACTCCCAAATTGTATAACTCTTATCTCTAAGCGGAAAAGAAAGTCCTTGAATCATGAATAGGAGATGTGAAGGAGAAGTAAAGGCAAGACTTATCAGCATTACAAATTCTAGACAGGGAACTAGAAAAAAGTCAGAATGGGGCAATTTTCAAATGTTCATATGAGAGTCCATTGGAATTCTTGACAAGGGCTTCCTAAAGCATCCCTCTATTGGGTTCCTCCTCATTTTTCCTTTTGTCTTCCAAGGCGGGACTTTAGAGTGATGGATTCAGGATTTGCTTTTAGGTATTTTGATAGCTCTTGGAGTCGTTAGAATCAGTGTCAGTCCCCTCTCAAAGCCTTGGAGATAACTGAGGGGTTGCTGAGGTGTATGTATGACCTGAGGTCATGCACACTGGATAGCCTTTACCAAGCATGGGTCATGCCTTTTCTTCCTAGCTTTCCACGGATTGTATACCTTAGGCCTCTCCAAATCCAGGAGGCCATGTGTGATTAGGGTCAAATTACATACTGGGAAAAGTAGCTGGATACTCAGGTGAGGGTTCAGTGACCTTTAAGCAGGTTTTTCTGAGGAACAGGCATAGACCTAGATATGGATGTGGATTCAGTTTGTCCCTGTGACTGTATCAGGGTCATAGCCTTCCCCCAAATTCTTCCAAATCTACACATAGCCAAAGATGCTAGATGAAGGAAAACTGAGGCCTTCCCCTGGCCATAACAGCTTTCATACAACCATCAGCAGATGATGATCAGAGCAGGAATGATGTTGATGAGCTTTTACAAATACTTTCAACGAATTATCCACAATTAGTTATTTAAAGCAAAACTGCCAAAGTTTTGCAGTGCTTACTGAACATCTTCCTCCTTAGAGCATTTTCCCCCTGAACTATAGAAAACAAACAATAACAAGGAAAAGTCTTGATATGTCCATGGTATAAAAGGCCCAGAATTGAAGAAGTTGCAGAATCTGGGAAACTCATCTGTGAGCAGGACCCTGCCCTCCACATCTGACACCATGACCACCTCCTGCTGCTCCCCTTGCTGCCAGCCCACCTGCTGCAGCACCACCTGCTGCAGAACCACCTGCTGGAAGCCAACCTGTGTGACCAGCTGCTGCCAGCCCTGCTGCTGTGAGCCCAGCTGCTCCCAGCCCAGGTGCTGTATCTCCAGCTGCTACCAACCCTGCTGCCAGCCCAGCTGCTGTGAGTCCCCCTGCCTCAAGCCCTGCTGTGAGCGCTTCTGCCTCAGGCTGAGCTGGCAGCCAGCTTGCTCTGACCTGTGACCTGCACCAGAACTTGCTACCACCCCTCATGTGTCTGTGTGCCTGGCTGCCTATCCCAAGGCTATGGGTCCAGCTGCTGTGAGCCCTGCAGCTGGTAATCAGCTTACCGTAGACCCACCATTGGCAAATGTGGAAGATAACCACACTACATCAAACGCATCACCTTTCTCTGCTAACAATACACACCTCATAATAATACGCATCTCCTAAAACTACCAGTCATCTTTTGTTAACAGATTTGTAACTTGCTCACTGAGTATGACTGAGTCCACTTTGATATTATTTCTTTGTATTTCTCTGTTTATAAACATCAACTGATCTTGACCTGGAGTTGTGATCTCATCCTTAACAAAGAGATGATTGCCTTTTTAACATAAGACACTTAAAAAAAAAAAAGGAAAACCCACTCATAACCATCTAGTTAGGATTTTATAATGATAAATATCCATCATTTTATGTGAGTGTGTTTACATTTTTTATGACTCATCTTGTGACTCTTTCATGACAACTTCATATTGTCTCCCTAGCTTTAAAAAAACATTGCGCATCAGTTTCCTAAAAACCTCTTCACTATATTATGCAGTATTTTATTTCTTTGATCATTTTGATATTCAAGTTATATTATGTAAGTCACATCAGAGTCCTAAACTTGGTATGTTAGTAGAATTTCAGAACTATGACCACAATGCCTGAAAGAACAACTTAATGGATGGAAGCCTTATTTCCGCTTACAGTACGTTGTTGCTTGGCCTCCTGCGCTTGGATTGAGCATCATGGTGGCAATAGCATCTTGAGGGGTTGTTTACAGCCATGGTGGACAGGGAGCTAGAGCAAGGAACATAAGGCCCTTATACAACCTTCAAAGGCAAAGGCCCATGACCTACTTCCTCCAGCTAAGTTCCGCCTCTTAAAGTTAATGAACCTACAAGGGGGTCAAGCACTCAGCACATGAGATCAGGAAGGGGATCTCATACTCAAAGACTTAGACAAGGCTGACAACAGTTTAGTGATTTGTGTTACGACAGAAAGCTAGAGAAGACAGAGTCAAGTCCGAGCCCCAGGCTATCTGACTCTAGAGTGAATCCAGCCACAGAGGCAGCTTAGTTCAAGTAGACATGATACTGCAAGCTGAGTCTTGCAAAAGTGTGTCCTTTGGATTCTTCTCTCATAAATACCAATCCTTCTCATTTTCAGATCACCTTTATTAACAAAGGTCTTTCCAATTAATCACCTACATACTGGTCAGCACCAGTCACACCTCAAGACCAGGAATGGTTTTGAGAGTCTTATTAAATGATATGAATCCTGTTGTCTCAGTTTCTGACTGGCAAATGGTGGACTCCTTCAAATATTTTTGATGAGCCAAGTGTTCTTGTTACCTTCCTGGAACGTTGATGACATGAGTTGCCCTAGAAATAGTCTGTTGATGCCGTGGAAATGGCATTGTTTATGTATTCCTTCTGGTCACTGATACAAATAGCTGTATGGGAGTAAATCATGCTCTGTGAAACACAGACCAAATTTCATTTGCACTAAAACTTTAAGAGATAATTTGTTTCCACGTCATCACATTAGTATATGGAAATAATGGAATGACAAATCCTTGGACTCAAGGTCACAAAGCAGTGACCTATCAGTCTTTGATTCTCTTTGATCTCTGGGCCACCTAAGTAGTAAACATAGCTACCTGAGTTATTGGTGGGAAAGCCAAATTAACAGAGAAAAATGAAAACCTGAGTTCTGGATCCAGGGAGACTTTGAGGAAAGGAGAGGGAGAGGAGCAGGTACTGTTGGAGACATGGTAGTTAGGAGTGTGGACCTGAAAGAAAAAAGGCCAGACTTTCTGGGAAGGAGAATAAACAATGGAGGACTTCATAATGTCATGGCTGCTACTGCTATGGGAAAAGGAGAATAGAAAAGAAATAAAGAAATGCCCAAGGACACCTCCTTGAGAACTGTAGAACTTTCCATCATACAAAGAGGATCAAGATACAGCAGATGTGTGGTCCTTTACCTTTATAAGGATCCTATGCCTACACCAGATACATGCAAATGACCCAGAACAATCTTCCCTCTTGAGATTGCTAATCACATCTGCAAAGTCCCTTTCGACCTGGAAGGTGACATATTCACAGATTAGTATCTGCACATCTTTTAGGGACTATTATTCTGAACATTGATATGTTCAGAACTAATTCGTTCATGGTGGGAAGAAATTAAGAATGATTAGTATTATGTGCTTTGTCCTCCCAAAATGGCATATATAAAAATATTCCCAGACTCACAAAGAGTATTTTTAAATAATAGAAGTTAAAAATATTAAGATTTCCAAGGCTATTTATAGAGGTCTTTGGTGGTTTGAATGAGAATGTCCCCCCCTAGGCTCCAAGTTTTGGACATTTTGTCCCCAGGTGGTGGTGCTGTTCTGGAAGGTCTTAGAAGGTCATGGCCATGCTGGAGGAAGCACATCACTGGGAATAGGATTAGAGAGTTCTTAAGCCTTCCTGGACCTCAGGTTGCTCACTTGCTTCCTTTGCCTGCTTGAAGATGTGAGAGCTTAGTTTCTGCTCCTCCTCTAGCATCTCTGCCACCATGCCTCCCCACCATGAAGGACTCTTGCCCCTTTGGAACCTCAAGCTCAAATAACCTCTGCCTTCTACAAGTTGCTTTGGTCAGTGTTTCTATTATAGCAACAGAAAAGTAACTAATACAAGGTCATTCTTTGTTGGTCGGTACCCTCTTATTATTGGAGTGTTCTGCAAGTTAATCTACTAATGCCCTGATGAACCTGTCTGAATCAAAGAAGTTATCATCTGGAAAATCTTTCCACCAGGCAACACAGAAACCTGAGAGCATCTGGAATTAGGTGCACTGCATTTGAGGAACCAACCACGCCTGTCCTTCTGACATTGCAATTTTATTAATGTAGTGAAGGTGATTTAATCATTAGCTTCATTTACACACATCAGTTTTTTCATGTTATAAGATTACAATGTCATTTTTCTTTTCTTAGAAAAACAGATCATTAAACAGAACCAAATAGATATTTGTCGTGAATCCTAGATGGTAAGTTGTAGACAAGATGCAATGTAGGAAAGAACTATTGACTTGGAATAAATACCAAAACTGAAAATTTTTAAATGGAAATGAAAAACATTTGGGAAAATTAATGATAATTAAGTAACTATATCTCAGAGCTTACAGAATACCATGAAGATGACATCTTGAGGGAAAACTGTCGTTTTTTCTATTTAAACTACAAAGGGTAGATTAAAAATAATGATTGTATCATATCCTATTATATGAGGAGGCTTCACTGGTGAGAGTTAAGGAATGTATTAGTATTCCTCTACCCTCTGTTCTGCTATGTTCCATGAGCCTTAGGTGTAGAGGTTCCACTGTAGATATCAGTTGTGGAACTCTGCAACAGCCTCTCTCTCTGTTGCAAAAAGAAGCTTCTTTGGTTAGTAGTGTACATTTGTCTGCAAATATAAGGATTCATATTTTGCATAAGGTAAGAAATTTCATTTGTCTAGAGATATGACAGAGATAGGGTTTTCTCTAGGACCTATTACCTCTCCAGCCATGTGTATTTGGCTGTATTTACAGTACCACCCATGAAGTCCCTCCAATTGAGATGGCTCCAGGTCCGATTAGATAGCCATTGATTACCCCACTAAATAGCAGTGCTACCACTGCACCAATGGAGGTCATTTGCTGTGCTAGTTGTTGTGGTTATTAGAGTTTAGATCTGGATTGAACCATTGATTGATTTTATTTCCCTTTGCATCTTGCATAGTATCGTCCTCTGGAACTATGAGAGCTAATCTTTAGGGAGAAGGCCTCCAGGTCTCTTCTTGCTCCATTGTTCCAAGTCCTGTGTCTGAAGTATGCCGTCTTCAGGTTCTGGGAGGTAACCAAGGGCTGTGTCAATAATCTGTGTTAGTTTTGGGGGGTGATCTCTTGGACTACTCTGACCAACCACTCTAAGGGAAGTTTCTCCTGTCTGGTGCTGTGTTCCTTGTTATATAGTCTTCAGATATACACATGCGCTACTGTTCAGATATTGTATGTGTATTTTTGTGGGGGTGAGTTAATACAGTCCCCTCTGGCTTTTCTATGCCACCTAAGCTTTATTTATATCTCCTCCCTCTCTTCTTGTTTATCATTCCTCATCTTCCCCCAGTTTAAGTGCCCCTTGACAATGCCTGCCTCTTATTCCCCCTCTTTTGAGTTCCTCCTTCCCGTTTACTTCCAGGGTTCTTTGCGTGTCCTTCCCCTCTTCTTTCCCATTTAAATATTCCCATTTTCTTGGAAGGCCACAACTGGTTAAATTTTAGAGAATAATAGACTGCAGAGTATATGTCCCTGGATAGGACTCCTATATTAAACCTCATCCACTGACGGATCAGGGACCATTGCAGAAGAGGGGGTAGAATGATTATAAGAGCCAGGATTGGTTCATGAGCATAAGGAAACAGAGACTTTCAGGCCGCTGGAAACTTGTTCATCTGAACTTGCAGCAATTCTGTCAAAGTGCACAAGACACATGCTGACTCAATCAGACAAAAAAACCCAACATGGGGGGGAGGGGTAGGCAGCAGGCCCCAACCCTAGTCAAAGAAATATTGGCAAATGACTGCTATGGGGTGAGGGAGAGTAGGTCTTCTTTAAGGAAGTAAGCCTAGATATGCTAACTAGACTCCAGTGGATGAACTTGCAGTGGACAGATGAATAGAAATGCTTGACCAGATAGGACTTAACATACATGACAGAATACCTGAAATGGGGGGGTGGCTATGGGGGTGTAGGCATTTAAATTTGATTAGGATGGATTATATAAAATGCACAAAAACTCAATAACATATTAAAAATGAAAAATAAGTAAAATTCCCCTAGCCAAAAACAAAATAAAGCAAAAAATGAATGTAATATTCAGCTTAAGAAGTTGGAGAATGAAACCAAATTAGCAAGAGCAACCGGGTGGAGACACATAGACAGTGAACTATGGAACTAAGCAACAAATGAAGGAGATCAACAAAATTCAAAGTCAGTGCATATTAAAATATTCTAAACCAAATATACTTCAGATAACACTGATCTTATAATAAACGAACAAATTTGGGTAATATTATGATTAAACAAAAAGCATCATATGTTTATATCTTTTCAGAGAATGTTCAGTAAATAAAGCTCAAAGTATGAACGTGAATGCCTATCACACCTCCCTTAGAAAAATATAATCCAAGTGAGTTAGAGCCTTAAAATTGATGCAAAAATTCAAACTCAACGAAGAAAATATAGATACATATCTTTTAGATCTTGAAGTGGAGAATTTTCCAAAAGGTGAAAAAGTTATCTCTGACAGATAAGATTGCCAAATTTGATTCTATTAACACATATAAGTGATTTTGATCAAAAACATTAATAAAAATATAAATTACAAACTAGAGGATGGTTTCAGTCAAGTACATACCAATAAAGAACTGGTCTCAAAGGAGGAAAATGCATGTGACTCTTGTTTTTAAAGAACAAGACATTAAATGAAAAAAATAGCAAGCGAAAATAACCAAGTAGAAATGTTATATTGAAATTATCATATATGTCTTGTTAACATTCAGGAAAATCAACTCAAAATCACAATGGAGGTCTCAACATACATTTATTGGATAAAATTATTTTGCTTCACATTTGGGAAAACAGGTTTGGTAAAAACTACACACAAAGCGATTGGTGGACAGAGGCAGAATGTACAGACACTGTTAGCTTCCTGTGGTCTATGTTAGTAAAACATACTCTGGAAACGGATGTCAGTAGTTATTGCTTAACATTTCAGGTTCTTGTTGGTTTTTTTTCTCAAGCATCTTATATTAATCTTGGCAAATAATGGTCCCTCACTATCTGTGGTTTCATCATCCATAAATCCAACCATTCATACATCAAAAATACTCAGAAAAATAAGGATATCTGGATACAACTTTTTAAAAATTTCATACAATGTATTTTTATCATTTCTTTGAGATTTTCATGCAATTGTACTTAATCATATTCTCCCCTTCCCCAACACCTCACCTCCCTATTCATGCTTCTCTTCCCCAGACTGAATCAAAATTTTATAACCTAAATAGTCTGCAGTGTAGAATCTTAACCTCCAGAACTCTATGGTAAGACCCTATTGCTGAAGATAACACACACCTGAGTCATAGAACATGGAGAAATCAAGCGGGTATGACCTGAAAGATTCACCCCTACTGGATAACTTTCATAGTGTTAGAAGCTGCTATCCATGCTACCAGGGAAGAAAACTAATTATCAGTCTTACTCAGCTCTACACCTGTGAGCTATGAAAACAACTGACCTGTCAAGATATTCCCACTAGTGCAAAAGTGGCATGAATGATATGGGAGTCTCCACCTACCTTCTGGTTGGATTGAAGGCCCACTCTACAAGGTAGAACCCACAACTGGCCCTATTGTTAGGACAAAGAACATGTGGCTAGAGAGTTCATAGGCCCTAGTGAAGACTCTATTACTGATATTCTACTTAATGGATATAGTATTAAAATTATTTCTGATGACTTACTGCTATACCCAGAGATTAGTGCATCATTCAACCCTCGTCAGAGAAGCTTCTTGGAACCAATCATCAATAGCATATGAGCGATATCTGCACTTGTATAAAAAATGAATAAGCGATTTTCATGAATTATACAGAAGTCTCTAGCCTATAGCTTCCAAGGTTACACTTCAGTTTTGTTAAAGATTATGAAATAAGTTAACATTCAGAATTGAGATGGATGTATTTTTAATGTATTTTGCTTCTTCTTTGAGCACTTCACAGATGTATACAATGCACTTTGATCATTTCCCCCACTTTTCCCTTCCAAGTCGCCTCAGAGTGCTCCTGCATCCCCCTCCCAACTTCATGTCCTCTTTTGCTAACCCACTGAGTATTGTTAGTTTTAATGTATATGTGTGTTTATGTATGTGCACACAGATGCAAATGTGTGCCACTACATGCATATACATGGTCAGAGGTCAGAGGACAAATTTTAGAAATTATTTCTTTCCTTCCACTATGGGGGTTCTGGGGAACAAACTCAAATCATCAGGTTTGGTGGCAATCTCTTAACTGCTGAGCCATCTCAGTCCTGGAGAAGGCACTTTTAATAAAGGCTTAGTTCTGCACTTGGTCAGGATGTCTCCTTTTTGGGGGTCTGTTTATTGTCCTTTTTGTCTCCCTACTTTTCTGACTGCTCAAATAGGGAACTAAATTCTAAATGAGAAAATACTAGTAAATTCACTAATGAGTCAATTGGTAAAAAGTAGAAAATCTGGGCGTGGTGGCACACACCTTTAGTCTCAGCACTCAGGAGGCAGAGGCGGGCTGATCTCTGTGAGTTCAAGGCCAGCCTGGTCTAAATAGTGAGTTCCAGGCCAGCTGGGGCTACAGGGAGACCCTGTCTCAAAAAGACCAAAAAAAAAGTAGAAAATCTTTAAAATATTTAAATGATTATCAATTTATTAGAGAACTATTGAGACAACAAAGAATTGTCAAGAAATATCTAAGAAAGGACATTAAAGAATTTGTGGTTGAAACTTAGAGCTCTCTCCTTCCCAAGGGCTTCCTTGACCCACAGTAGACAGGTGAGAAAAAGAGCCACTCATATGAGATCATTTGACTGACAGCAGAGTTGGCACAGTGAGTGAGTGAGGTAGGCTGCTTCCTTCACTGATGGCAGTGTAGTTAGATACCCACCTCAAGAGATCACGTTTCATATTACATACAAACCAATTCAGGAATACATGTTAAAGCTAAGAGTAGGGTGGGACCAGGCATAAGTGCAAAGTTATGGGTTCAGACCAGGGGCCCTTTGACAGATGAATGGATAAAGAAAAAATATATATACATGATAAATATTTATTTGGAGTATTATTTAGCTCTGAAGGAAAATTAAATTATTTCTTCTGCAGGAAAAGGAAAAATGAATAGACCCGGATCTTATAATATTAAGTGAAATAAGTAAGACTCAGAAAATCAAATATCACATTTTCTCTCCTGTGCAGAGATAGATTGTTTTAAAGGCATGAAAGAAGGAGGGGCACTATTGGTGGAGACAGGGACAAGTAAGATGAGGAAGAACAACATGAATGTGACAGGGAGGTGGATAGGATCAAGGCATATTATATACACATATGAAAATATGTTAATGAAACACTATTTTGAACAATTAATATGGGCTAATACAAATTTTTAGAAATATTCATCATTTATTAGTTTATTTTTATGTTTGAGTGTACTGCCTGCATGTATGTAAGTATATGTGCATTGTGCCATGCCCAAGGAAATCAGAAGAGGGCACTGGGTTCCCTGGAACTGGAGTTACAAACAGTTGTTAGCCACCATGTGGGTGCTGGGAACTGAACCCAGGTCCTCTGCAAGAATACCAAGTGCTCTTAACCCCTCAGTCACCTCTCCAGTTCCCACTAATACAAATTTTAAGTAAATGGTAAGTCAATGGCGTTTTGGGATAGAATATAAAATAATATCAAAGTTCATAAGATGGTAGTCAGGGAGCAGCTCACATATCTGTTAACTAAAAGATCATCAGCAATTTGATGATGGTGTGTGCATTATTTGTAGGAGCAGATTTGATCATGGAAGATTATTGTGGTAAGTTGCTTAACAGCTGCAGGGCTCACAGCAGCTGGACCCACAGCCTTGGGATAGGCAGCCAGGCACACAGACACATGAGGGGTGGTAGCAAGTTCTGGTGCAGGTCACAGGTCCAGAGCAAGCTGGCTGGCAGCTCAGCCTGAGGCAGAAGGGCTCACAGCAGGGCTTGAGGCAGGGGGACTCACAGCAGCTGGGCTGGCAGCAGGGTTGGTAGCAGCTGGAGATACAGCACCTGGGCTGGGGGCAGCTGGGCTCACAGCAGCTGGGCTCACAGCACCTGGGCTCACAGCAGCTGGGCTGGCAGCAGGGCTGGCAGCAGCTGGACACACAGCAGCTGGGCTGGCAGCAGGGAGTGCGGAAGCTGCTGGTCACACAGCTTGGTTGGAAGCTGGTCCTGCAGCAGGTAGTTTGACAGCCAGGCTGGCAGCAGCTGGACCCACAGCAGCTGGGCTGGCAGCAGCTGGTCACACAGGTTGGCTTCCAGCAGGTGGTCCTGCAGCAGGTGGTTCTGCAGCAGGTGGGCTGGCAGCAAGGGGAGCAGCAGGAGGTGGTCATGGTGTCAGGTGTGGAGGGCAGGGTCCTGTTCACAGGGGAGTTTCCCAGATTCTGACAATTGCTTTGATCCTGGGGCTTTTATACCTTGGGCCCCCCACATAAGAACCAATAAGCAGGGCTTTTCCTTGTGGTTTGTTTTCTATTGCTCATAAGGAAATTCACCCAGAAGGAAGTTGTTCCCTTAGTACAAATCTCTTGAAAATTGTGCTTTAAACAATTAATTGTTGACCATGTGCATAGTTTGTAATTAAGTCATTTCAGGGGCTGGAGAGATGGCTCAATACTTATGAACATCTGAAACCTAGGTTCAGTTTCCAGCACCGACATCTTGTAGCCCAGAACTACCTATAACTCCATCTTCAGGGGATCTGGCACCGTCTTCTGGCCTTTGCAGGCTTCTGCATTCACTTGAACCCCTAGGCACACTTATACACATAATTATTTAAACATGTATAAAATAAGTCTTAATTTTGAAAAGAAAGTAACTTAAGAATATGTAGGAGTGTCCCAGAGTTTCTGCTGTGTTGTATTGTCCTTTTCATTCAGTTCCAGGAATACTTTTAGTTCTTTCTTAATTTCTCTTTTGACTCATTCATCATTTAGGAGTGTGTTGTTTAATCTCCGTGTGTTCATATGGTGATTAGGGCTTCTTCCAGCGTTCACTGTGAGCTTTATTGCATTGTGGTCTGATAGAATACATGGAATTATTTCAATCTTTTTGAATTTGTTGAGGTTTGTTTTGTGGCCCCAAATATGGTGGATTTTGGAGAAGGTTCCATGGGGTGCTGAGTAGAAAGTATGTGGAGTGTGTTGTTTAATCTCCGTGTGTTCATATGGTGATTAGGGCTTCTTCCAGCGTTCACTGTGAGCTTTATTGCATTGTGGTCTGATAGAATACATGGAATTATTTCAATCTTTTTGAATTTGTTGAGGTTTGTTTTGTGGCCCCAAATATGGTGGATTTTGGAGAAGGTTCCATGGGGTGCTGAGTAGAAAGTATGTCCTTTGGTGCTTGGGTGGAATACTCAGTAGATGTCTGTTAAGTCCATGTTGGTTGTGCTCCAAATTGCTGTAACCACTGTGGAAATCAGTGTGCAGAACTCTTAAAACTCTAAGAACAAATCTTCCATATGATCCAATTATCCCACTCCTTGGCCTATACCCAAAGGACTCATCCTATTGCAGAGACACTTGCACACCCATGTTTGCTGCTGCTCTTTTCACGATAGCTAAGAGATAGAAGCAACCTAAGTGGCCCTCGATTGATGAGTGGATAATGAAAATGTGGTTCATTTATACAATGGAGTTTAACTCAGCAGTAAAGAAAGATGAAATCATGAAATTCACAGATAAATGGATGGAACTAGAAACTGTTATACTAAGTGAAGTAACGCAGACTCAGAAAAGAAGTTGACATACATTCTCCCTCATATGTGGATCCTAGAACCAAACCCTGATAAGTGAGTATGTATCCAGACATAACTACAGGAACCAGGATAATGGAAAGGAACCAGGGAGGTAAAGGAAAAGAAAGAATCTGAAAGAGAAGAACAGTAGGAAACAGGCCTTAATAAGGGAGATATGGATAAAAATTGGGTTAGTTTAAGGAAGGGGGAGGGAAGGGTATACAAGGAACCTAGGGGATAAAGGGAAAGAAGGAGCTCAAGAGAGGTAGGACCATAGGAGAAGAGTATTATTAAGGGAGAAAGGGGGAAATGGGGGCACTTTAAGTGGGAAAACCATGATGGAGGGGTGTGACAATCCAAGAGATAAATAATGCCTAGCTTGTTTTAAAAACCAGAGAGAACCATATTACTCCTACAACCTACTGACAAATTATACATATCAGATCAAGAAATATATGTCTAGGTAAGGTTTATTTTGAGAGTATTTGGTCTTTGCCCAAGATCTATCTACATGACATATGGTAATTAAAAGTACCAGCGTGGTGGAACTAACCTTCTTGGATGTTTAACAGCCATACTGTGAGGCCTATACTAATTTTGTTAGGGGGACATATAGGACAGTTTTTGCTCCTTGCCCTCCTAGGTTTACTAAATTCCAGGAGACTATGAGCATATCTCAAAATCTCCTGTAATTGTGGTAGGTCACCTGTTCTCTTGATCAATGAGGCCGAGGAGACCCCACCAGAAGGACTTGAACCAGTGTCCAGTCTACAAAGAGGAGGGTCAACACAGAGGAATCATTTCCTCAATGCT
>NW_008340203.1:783322-784188 GCF_000622305.1 Nannospalax galili
ACTCCAATCTTATCTAAAGGAATACTGACAACTGATTGCTGCTAGATGAGGAACAGCTGACCCTCCTATATCAAAGGCCTCTAGATAGGCTGACTAGATTCACCAGATGGACAAGTAGTGGGTAATGGCTTGAGGTGCCGACAACACAGCAGACAGTAGCAGGGATATCAGAGTATAAGGGCGTAGTCGTGGGGAGGGAGGCTATGGAAGGGTGCTACCTGGGAAGTGGGTGAATAGTTGAATAAGATGGTTTCTGATGTTCTGTGTGATACACACACACACACACACACACACACAAAATCAACAAATTTTTAAAAATGTATTATATTTGAGGAGGAATCATAGAAATTTACATCATGTTAGTTAGCAAAAGTGATAAACATTACCATTGAAATCTACTCGATGACTTTATAGACATACGCAGGTGCCAAGGATCTGAGTAAAACTGACCATGACTAGTAATAATCAGATACACACAGAGACACAGAAACACATGTGCCAACATCTAAGCATTATTAACAAAAACAATGAGTTTTTCCAATATATTCTAAAAGAAAATGGAGATCTTCTTTAAAGGGCAAAAACTCATTCAATTTTATGTCTTACAGGAGTTATACTGAGTTCAATACTGTATAACTGTATTAATTCAACAGAAACCCTAAAAATTTTATAGCTACTTTTGAAAGAGCTGTATCTTTGCTGTGGAAACTGTTATTAAGCATATTAAATCTGTAATGATATGCTTCTAGTAAAAAATGTAAAAAATAAAATTTAAAAAATGTAGGAAACAGTATATTTTAAAATGAAATGGAGATTTTAAAAGGTTAAAAACTCATTCAATTTTATATCTTACAGGGTTTATACTG
>NW_008340203.1:784284-790918 GCF_000622305.1 Nannospalax galili
GCTTCTAATCATGTTATTAAAAATTTTAACAATATAATGATTAAAAAAGTAATAATTCTGCAAAGCATGAAAATTTTCTCCTTAATAATTAGTAGATGTGAAAAACATTACATTGAAATCCACCTGATGACTTTATATACATGCTCAGATGCCAAGGAGCTCAGAAAGTAACTGTCTGTGACTAGTAATAATCATATATATAGAGATTAGAAATGTATGTGCAAATATCTTAGTGTCAATTGCATTAAAATGATTTTTTCTGTATGAAACTGTGTTTTAATAATGAAATGGAGATCTTTTTCAAAGGTTAAAACCTCATTTAATTTTATGTATATAGGGTTTATACTGAGTACAATATTGTATAACTGTATTAATTAAACTACAAACCTAAAAATTTACAGCCAATTTTGAAAGAGATGCATCTTAGCTCTGGAAATTGTTATTGAATGTCAATGCTGTTGTAATGAAATGCTTCTTCTAATTATGTAGTTATTAAATGAATAACTTAAAAAAACAAATGTCAAAAAAACAGAAATGTCAAAAAAATATAGGAAACAGCATATTTTAAAATGAAATGAAGATCTTCTTTAAAAGGTAAAAACTCATTCACTAATATGTCTTACAGGGTTTATACTGAGTTCAATATTGTATAACTATTAATTCAACTGTGAACCTAAAAATTTACACCCACTTCTGAAAGTGATGTATCCTTGCTTTGGAAATTGTTACTGAATATGTTAAAGCTGTAATGAAATGCTTCTTCGAATTATGTGGTTATTAACTTAAAAACATTTTTAAAAAGAATATGTAGGAGTATCACAGTAATGCATGTGCATGTAAAATAAGAGATAGATGGCCACATCCACAAAAGCATGATTCACAAAAGCCCTAATTATGGAAAATGTTGATCAACAATGTAAGAATTAATAAATTAAGCCATTACACAATGATATGGAAATATTAATGGAGGAAGACAAGTGACTACTATATTCAACCAAGTAAGCAAATATAACAAATATAATTTTGGCCAAAAGAAACCAAACAAAAATACATTCTATGACATTTCACCTTGGATCAAATTCAGTAATTCCCCACCCCAAAAAATGAAGTTGATAGACTAGTTGCCTCATGGGGGAGAAAAAGATAATAAAAAATAAAAACATGAAGACAGTCACCAAGGTGTAGAAATACTATTTCCTGATATGAATGAATCCGTTGTCATTTTTGGTCAAGCACTCACATCTATGGAACCATAAGGGGATTCGATTTCTTTTAATAAATGCATCTGTGGTGTCATCCCTTGGTATACGAGTTCCTCATTTGATGAAGACTGTGTACATGTTGGGGTGTCCCACCTTAGGCTACTCATTCTTCTGTTAAATAAGGTTGAGATATAAATGGATTGATGCTTTCTTCCTCAGGCCTTGGTTCAGATTCACATACACAAAAGACCCATGCCTTCTTTGATAAAGTTGGTACAACATGGACAGTTTGGTGCATAGACACGCCAACTGTGGCAGGCAATAAGCAGGCTTTACTGGTGAACAGACAGATCCATGGATTCAGTTTGTCACTGTGAACATGTAAGCATCAGATTCCTTCCCACAAGCGCTTCTCAGAAAACACATATGTACAAACTGAGGAAGGACAACTTTCAGCCCCTCCGTGGTCACAATAATTATCACATGACCAGAAGATAATCAGAGCAGGGATAATGGTAATAATTTCCAGAAATACCACTTATGAACTGTCTACAATTAGTTACTTAAAACATGATTTTCAAAAGATTTGTAATCCTTAAGGAATAACTTCCTCCTGTGAGAATTTCCTCATGAACAATAGAAAACAAACCACAAGGAAAACCCTGCTTATTGGCCCTTATGTGGGAGGCCCGGGATATAAAAGCCCCAGAACTGAAGCAATTGTCAGAATCTCCAGGAAACTCCCCTGTGAACAGGACCCTGCCCTCCACACCTGACACCATGACCACCTCCTGCTGCTCCCCTTGCTGCCAGCCCACCTGCTGCAGAACCACCTGCTGTAGAACCACCTGCTGGAAGCCAACCTGTGTGACCAGCTGCTGCCAGCCCAGCTGCTGTGGATCCAGCTGCTGCCAGCCCTGCTGTCAAACTACCTGCTGCAGGACCACCTTCCAACCAAGCTGTGTGACCAGCAGCTTCCGCACTCCCTGCTGCCAGCCCAGCTGCTGTGTGTCCAGCTGCTGCCAGCCCTGCTGCCAGCCCAGCTGCTGTGAGCCCAACTGCTGTGAGCCCAGCTGCTGTGAGCCCAGCTGCTGCCAGCCCTGCTGTCCCTCAACCTGCTGTGAAACCACCTGCTGTAGGACCACCTGCTGTAAACCAACCTGTGCGATCAGCTTCCGCTGCTACACCCCAGCTTGCTCTGGACCTGTGACCTGCACTAGAACTTGCTACTACCCCTCATGTGTCTGTGTGCCTGGCTGCCTCTCCCAAGGCTGTGGGTCCAGCTGCTGTGAGCCCTGCAGCTGGTAATCAACTTACCACAGACCCATGACTAGTATAGAATAATCTTCCACTATCAGATCTGCTGAATTTCTACTCTATGCCAAGTTCACTGCCCTTTCTCTGCACATAATGCACACACTATCATCAAATTTCCAGTCATCTTCTTGTTAACAGATCTGAAAGCTTCTCCCTGAATGCTATCTTATCACCTTTGAGATCATCTTCGTTCCTCTGACTGCTTGTTAGTTTCATCTGTTCTTGACTGGCATCAGAGTCTCAGCACTGACACAGCCTACTGCCTTGATGTGGTAAAAAGCTTAAGAAATGAAGAATTCATAACTGCCTTCTTACGTCTTTACAATGATAAATATTTATTATTGCATCTCAATGTGTTCATAATTTTTATGACTCATCTTAGGATTCATCATGACAGCTCTGTATTGTCTCCCCAACTAAAAAGGCATTACCCACTCATTTTCTAATAAAGTCCTCCTGTTTTGCCTCTCATATTATGTTTCATTTTGGTTTTTTCTAAGACTGTTTTGCTTTTCACATGTCATTTTCTCTAAGTCATGTCGCAGTCCCAAATTCAGTGTATTAATCAAAATTTCATCATTATGAATAAAGTACTCTAAAAAGCAACTTAACCCTTTGCTTCGCTGGGCTGCACAGCCTCTAGCATCCTGGTGCCAGTGCCTCTCCTGGGTAAGTCCAGCTGCACCTACCACACTTTGACTGGCCCCCTCAGCCTCATTCACCCTCCCAGCTACTCCCCACCCCAGTTTCTCCTCCTAGCCTGGGTACTGGCCCATTTCTTGTCTTGGCACCCCAGGCGCTGGGGCTGACCTCTTGGCCAAGAATCCCCACTGCTTCCTGATCCTTTGCATGCAGACCAACCCAGTTCCTCCCAGTAGTCCCCAGGAGCCCTCTGGGTCTCTTCACACCCCCACCTCTCTTTGCATACCTAGGTGGTACAGTTACCAGCTAATGAGAGCAGCATCTTTCCTGGGCCCTGCTCCCAGGCCAGCTCACTCCCCAAATTTCTGATGGCAGCATTTTTCCTGGAGGGATCCAGACCTTGGGAGAAAGCATGAGAGCATCTGATCCTCATCTGACTTTGGCCTCTGTGGGAACTCCAGAAGACAAGAGCAATTTGGCCACTCCAATATAAAAACAACAAAGAGAACCTGAAGCCTAGACCAACCAGATTTTCATGCCCAACAAGTGAACCACAAAGGCACATAAAGTTCACAAAAAGAAGCAGACCTAAACTCAACAAAAGAAGGCTTGAGTCTCACATTAGAATCAGAAACTACAAAAGAAATTCACATGTCAAAGTCACAGAGAAAAAAATAACATGAAAAAAACAAAATAACACATTCCCACCAAGTACCAATAGTCCTCTAGAGGAATACAGTGAGAACCCCCTAGCGATAACACAGGACATGGAACTCAAAAGAACAATTATAAACATAATAAAAGAATTCAGTGAATTTAAAGATCACACAAACAAAGAAATCAAAGAACTGAAGGAAGATAGGGATAAACTTCTGAATGAATTCAGAAAAGAGTTAGAAATATTGAAGAATACTCAGGCTAAAACGAAGAAGGAAGTGAAATGCTCAGTAAGCCAATTATAAACAACAGGAGAAAGCCTCACCAACAGGATGACTGAAATGAAAACAGAATATCAAGACTAGAAAATAAAGTGGATGAATTAGACCACTCAAGCAAAGATTATAAAAATTTAAGAAAACACAAGAATGGAATATGCAAGAATTGTGTGACAACATAAAAAAAAAACCAAATTTACGAATCATAGGCATACAGGAAGGAGAAGAATCTCAAGATGGTTGTATGGAACAGATCTTCAACAGGATTGTAGAAGAAAATTTCCCAAAATTAAAGAAAGACATGCCCATACAAATATAAGAAGCATATAGAACTACAAATAGACCAGAAAAGAAACTTTCCATGGCACATTATACTAAAAACACTAAACGTACAAAACAAAGAGACAATACTGAAAGCTGCAAAAGAGAAACAACAAGTCACATATGAGGGAAAACCCATTAGGTTTACAGCTGACTTTTCAGTGCAAACAATGAAAGCCAGAAGAGCCTGGACCAAAGTATTCCCAGTTTTAAATGACCAGAGATGCGAATCAAGACTTCTATACCCACCAAAATGTCTGTGAGAGTGATGTCTATTATAGTCAAAGCGGGAAGAAAAATCTTCTATGACATAAATAGGCTGAAAGAATTCATGTCCACAAAACCATCCTTTCAGAGAGATCTAGAAGCAATACAAAGAGCTGAAGAAAGGAATGACTACAAAAAAGGGGTTATGGAAAGAAATCCAATGAAGGTATAACTGCGGAAATGCATGGCTATATCAAGAATATGAACAGAAATAAAAATAACAGGATTCAACACACATCTTTCATTAATAACTTTAAATATCAATGGACTGAAATCCCCAGTCAAAAGACACAGGCTAGTTGAATGTATTAAGAAACAAAACCCATCTCCTTGTTGCCTGCAAGAAACTCATCTCACTTTCAAGGACAGGCACTACCTTAAGGTGAAAGGATGGAAAAAAAATATACCAAGAGAATGGTACTAAGAAAAAAGCAAGTGTTTCCATTCTAATATCTGATAAAATAGACTTTAAACTAAAACAAATCAGAAGAGATAAAGAGGACCATTTCATTCTGATCAAAGGAACAATAAACCAAGATGATATTACAATCATGAACATATATCACCAAACTCTGATGCACCCAACTTCATAAAAAAGGGTACTACAGGACTTTAAGACCCAGATTAATCCCAACTCATTAATAGTAGGGAACTTCAATACCCTACTGTCTCCATTAGATAGGTCAACCGGGCAGAGAGTTAACAGAGAGACGTTGGAATTAAACAATACCCTATATCAAATAGACCTAACAGATATCTACCAAATATTCCACCCAAGCACCAAAGAATATACTTTCTATTCAGCACCCCATGGAACCTTCTCCAAAATCGGCCATATACTGGGGCACAAAACAAACCTCAACAAATATAAAAAGATTGAAATAATTCCATGTATTCTATCAGACCGCAATGCAATAAAGCTTAAAATCAACACCAGAAGAAATCTTAGTAACCAGATGAACACATGGAGATTAAACAACACACTCCTGAATGATGAATGGGTCAAAGGAGAAATTAAGAAAGAAATAAAAGTATTCCTGGAACTAAGTGAAAAGGCCAATACAACAAAACGAAACCTCTGGGACATGTTCAGAAGTCCTTAGAGGGAAGTTTATAACTCTAAGTGTCCACACTAAAAAATCAGAAAGAACACAAATAAATGACTTAGCATTGCAACTCAAGACACTTGAAAAGCAACAGCAAATGAAACCCAAACCCAGTAGACAAGAAGAAATAACAAAAAATCACAGCAGAAATTAATGAAATAGAAACAAAGAAAACAATGCAAAGAATCAACAAAATACTTGCAACCCACATACAGAGATAAACAAAACTGACAGACACCTAGCCCAGTTAACCAAAAGAAAGTAAGAGCACCTCCAAATCAACAAAATCAGAGATGAAAGGGGAAACTTCACATCAGACACCACAAAGATCCAGAACATTATAAGGGAATACTTTAAAAACCTACATGCTACTAAATTTGAAAACCTAAAATAAATGGACGGATATCTAAAAGCATGGGAAGCACCAAAACTAAACCAAGAAGAGATTAACACCTTCAACAGACCCATAATACATAAGGAAATTGAAACAGTAATACAAAACCTCCCTACTAAAAAAAGCCCATGATCAGATGGATTTACAGCATTATTCTACTAGACATTTAAAGATCTACACCCAATACTAATTCATTCAAAAAGACAGAAATGGAGGAAAATCTTCCACATTGCTTCTATGAAGCCAGCATTACTCTAATATGAAAACCAAGTAAAGATAAAACCAAAAGAAGAAAACTATACACCCATATCCTTAATGAACATAGATGCAAAAATTCTCAACAAAATACTTGCAACCCACATACAGACACACATCAAAAAGATCAGCCACCACAATCAAGTTGGCTTTATTCCAGAGATGCAGGGATGGTTCAATATACGTAAGTCAGTA
>NW_008340203.1:791074-794765 GCF_000622305.1 Nannospalax galili
TTAAAATATATAACAAACCCACAGCCAACATCATTCTAAATGGAGAAAAACTGGAAGCATTCCCATTGAAATCAGGAACCAGACAAGGCTGTCCACTATCCCCATTTCTCTTTAACATAGTGCTTGAAACTCTTGCAAGATCAATAAAAGAGAAGAAAATTAAAGGAGCAATAATTGGAAAAGAAGAAATCAAATTATCAGTTTTGCAGATGATATATTATATAAAAGATGCCAAAGAATTCCACCAGAAAACTCCTAGAAATTACTAACACATTCAGTAAAGTGGTAGGTTACAAATTTAATCAACAAAAGTCTGGAGCCTTTCTATATACCAATAACAAGCAATCAGAGAAAGAGCACATGGAAACACTCCCTTTCACAATAGCTACAAAAAAATTTAAAAAAAAAATCTCAGAATAAACCTGACCAAAGATATTAAAGAGCTCTAATTTCAAGTATTTAAAGAAAGGGATTGAGGAAGACATCAGAAGATGGAAGGACCTCCCATGCTCATGGATTGGAAGAATTGATATTGTGAAAATGACCATCCTACCAAAAGCCATTTGTAGATTCAATGCATTTGTTAAAATGACCATCCTACCAAAAGCCGTTTATAGATTCAATGCAATGCCAATCAAAATCCTCATGACATTTTTTCACAGAATTGGAAAAAAAATCCCAAGATTCATATGGAAGCACAAAAGACCTTGGATAGCCAAAGCAACCCTGAGCACTAAGAGCAATGTTGGAGGGATTGCTCTACCAGATTTTAAACTGTATTACAGAGCTATAGTCATAAAAACAACATGGTACATTGGCACAAAAATATACCCATGGATCAATGGAACAAAATTGAAGACCCAAACATGACTACAAGCAATTTTAGCCACCTGATATTTGACAAAGTTGCCAAGAACATTCACTGGAGGAAAGACAGCATGTTTAGCAAATAGTGCTGGCAAAACTGGATCTCCACCTATCGAAGAATGAAACTAAACCCTTATCTTTCACCTTGCACAAAAGTCAATTCCAAATGGTTCAAAGACTATCACCTGAAAACTCTGAAAAGACCAAAGCCTGAAACTCTGTATTTGCAACAGCCTATAAGATATAGGTGTAGGATTTTCTAAACTGGACATCAATTGCTCAGGAAACAAGGTCAAGAATCAACAAATGGGACCTCATTAAACTAAAATGCTTCTGCACACCAGAAGAAGCAACCAAGGAAGTGAAGCGAAAACCCACAGAATGGGAGAAAATCTTCACTAGTGACACATCTGACAGAGGTTAAAAATTCAGAATATATAACAAACTCAAAAAACAAAGAATCAAGAAAGGAAGTAAACATCATTAGTAATTAGGGAAATGCAAATTATTAAAACCACTTTAAGATTTCATCTTACCCCAGTCAGACTGGCTAAGATCAAGAGAATAAATGATACTAAATGTTGGAGAGGATGTGGGGAAAGGGGAACACTCATTCACTGCTGGTGGGACTGCAAACTAGTTCAACCCCTATGGAAAGCAGTGTGGAGAGTTCTTTAAAAACTACAAAAGAATCTACCATTTGACCCAATTATACCATTCCTTGGCATATACCCAAAGAACTCATCTTATTGCAGAGACACTTGTACATCCATGTTTTTGCTGTTCTTTTCACAATAGCTAAGAGATGTAAGCAGCCCAAGTGTCCCTCAACTGACGAGTGGATAACGAAAATGTGGTTCATTTATACAATGGAGTTTTACTCAGCAGTAAAGAAAGATGAAATCATGAAAGTTGCAGGTAAATGGATGGAACTAGAAATTGTTATACTAAATGAAGTAACACAGACTCAGAAAAAACACACACAAAAAAAACGATGTGTGTTCTCCCTCATATGTGGATCCTAGCACCAAATCCCGATAAGTGAGTATGTATCCAGACATAACTACAGGAACCAGGATAATGGAAAGGAAACAGGGAGGTAAAGGAAAAGAAAGAACCTGAAAGAGAAGAACAGTAGGAAACAGGCCTTAATAAGGGAGATATGGATAAAAATGGGGTTAGTTTAAGGGAGGGGGGAGGAAGGGTATACAAGGAACCTAGGGGGTAAAGGGAAAGAAGGAGCTCAAGAGAGGTGGAACCATAGGAGAAGGGTATTAGTAACAGAGAAATGGGAAAAATGGGGGCACCTTAAATGGGGGAAACCATGGCGGAAGGGTTAGACAATGTGAGAGATAAATAATGCCTAACTGGTTTTAAAAAACCAGAGGGAACCATATTAGTCCAACAACATACTGACAAATTATACATACAACTAGATCAAGGAATATAATATCTGTCTAGTCAAGGTTTATCTGAGAATGTTTGGTCTTTGCCCAAGCTTTATCTACATGGCACAAGGTAATTAAAAGTACCAGACTGGTGGAACTAACCTTCTTAAGATGTTTAACAGCCATACTTTGAGGCCTATATTAATTTGTTCGTAGGAACATAAAGGACAGTTTGGGCTCCTTGTCCTCCTAGGTCAACTAAGTTTCAGGGGACTATGAGTATCTCTCAAAATGTCCTGTGACTGTGGTGAGACACCTGTCCTCTTGATCAAGGAGGATGGGGTGGACTTGAATCAGTGTCCAGTCTACAAAGAGGGTCAACACAGTGGAAACATTTCCTCCATGCTTCCAACTAAAGCCAACCATGGTCAAGCAGGACTTTTGACTTATCTTCACATAGACAGAACTGGTAAAAGAAAGGAGCCAGGGCTCCTCCCAAGCCCATGTTACCCCTGAGGAACAGATCCTCAAACGACCTTAAGAGTAAAAATAAATTGGCTTATCTGGGCCAACTGTAGGGTCTTAAACACCCAAAAGAAAGTATAACCAAAGATTAAAGGGGTCAATATAAATTTTTAAGAGTCTATATATATATATATAAAGGCTGCATGACAAGAAACAACACCAGACAGGAGATACCTTCCTATGAGATGTTGGACAGGGTGACCCAAGAGACTCCCAGACAGTAACCCAGCATAGAACTGGGAAAATGAACAGCAGACCCCAATCTTATTGGGATATTGACAACTGATTGCTGCTACATGAGGAACAGCTGATCTTCCTAAAACAAGGATCTCTAGATGGACTGACTAGATTCAGCAGATGGACAAGCACTGGGAAATGGCTGGGGGTACTGACAACACAGTGGACAATAACAGGGATGACAGAGTATATGGGCTCCAGTGGGGGACGGTTAGGGGAGGGCGCCACTTGAGAAGTAGGTATATAGATGAATAAGATTGTTTGGGATGTTCTGTATGATATACACACACAAAATCAACAAATAAATGAGCTACATTTGAGGAGGAAGCATAAAAAGTTACTTAATGTTAATTAGTAGAGGTGATAAACTTCACCATTGAAATCTACCCGATGACTTTATATCCATATGCAGGTGCCAAGGATCCAAGTGTGACTGACTGTGGCTAGTAATAATCAGATACACAGAGATTAGAGACACGTGTGCAAACATCGAAGTATTGGTGGCATTAAAAATTAGTCTTTGGCTGGGTGTGGTGGCACACACCTTTAATCCCAGCACTCGGGAGGCAGAGGCAGGAGGATCTCTGTGAGTTCAAGGCCAGCCTGGTCTACATAGTGAGTTCCACGACAGCTGGGGCTACAGGGAGACCCTATCTCAAAAAGACCAAAAAAAA
>NW_008340203.1:794854-812442 GCF_000622305.1 Nannospalax galili
GGGTTTATACTGAGTTCAATATTGTATAACTGTATTAATTCAACTGTGAATTCAGCCACTTTTGAAAGAGATATATCTTATCTCTGGAGATTGTTATTGAATATGTTAAAGCTATAATGAAATGCTTGTTCTAATCATGTGGTTATTAAATAAATTTTAAAAAGAAAATATAAAAAAATTTTAAGAGTTTCAATAACAGGATAAAAGAAATGGGCAAATATGCTATTAGCACATAGATCCTATAGCCTATGGCATAGTGAAGAAAACAATGAAAATTTTAAAACAGAATCAAATGTTAAACTTGAATAAATTTGCGAATTTACAAAAAAGAGTAACTTAATGTATGAAAGACTTATTTTAGATCATGGTTTCAGGGGACTCAACATGTAGTTGCTTGGATAGAAATCATGATGCAAGAGTTTGCAGAGATAGAAAGTGCTGAGAAGTACTCAGTAGTGACTGTGAGTACTTAGCCTTAAATAGGACCTCTATATCAATTCCCAGCCCAGGGCTCTGGGAGTTCTGAGGAGGAGTTCTGTTAAATGTTGCCTTCTCGACATGAGCTAGTCATTGCATTCATAAACATGCAGCATCTTGTGGTTACCTGCACAAGTTAAGTGATCCATATTATACCAGGTAGCTGGGGATCAATGAATCAGGTCCATGGCCCAATTTTTCTGGTGCGAGAGCTAATGTAATCACAAGTATAACACAAGAGATTGGGTGTTGGAAATATGTGTACTTCAGGTTCTTATCTAGCAGTGGAAATATCGACTGCTCTCATTTTCATATCACCTTTTATTAACAAGACTCTTCCTAATACATTGCCCACACCACAAGTCAAGCCTCAAGACCAGCAGTAGGTTTCAGAGCCCAACTAAATGATGTGAAACCTATGATCGCAACTAGTTAACTCCTCTAAATATTTTTAAATGTTTTATTTAATTGTTGTGATTTTCATACAATACAGTTTGATGGTATTTAGACCCCCACCCCTATGCACAGTTCTCCTTACTACCCCCACCCGTTAATGTACTCCATTACATATATACATATCCTAGAGAGTCTGATTCCTGTCCCCAAATGTCCTTCAGTGTGGGTCTATCTCCTGTGGCCCGATTAGCATACCAAGAGTCCCTTCCCAGTAAAACACTGTCTCTTCCCTTTCAGAAGCCATCAGTTGCCAAAAGATCCTTAGGCTGGTTTGGGATTTCTTACCCACATCCCCATGTCTATGCTGGGATTCTGTCTGGTTTGAACTTGCATGGGACTTGTGCATGTTGTCCCCATTGCTACAAGTTCATGTGAGTAACTAACCACCTGTCTGGAAAACTCTGTTTTCTTGTGGTCATCCACCACCTCTGGGTCTTACAATCTTTCCACCCACCTCTTCCACAAAAATTTCTGAGCCTTGGGAGGCAGAACTTTGAAATAGGCATCCTATTCTGGGGTCAGCAGTCTGAAACCTCTTGTTCTCTACATGTTGGCCAGTTGTGGGCTTCTGTGCTAATTACCATAAAGAAACTTCTCTGGTGAGAGATGAGAGATATATTCATGTTATGTGTAGAGGTTGCATTAAAGATGTGTTATTTAGAGTTAAGTGTTCACAGACTCATTCTCTGTGTTTGACCAGTTCTAGAACTCTGTAATAGTCTCCATCTATTGCAAAAAGAAAGTTCTTTGATGAATGGTGAGAGGTACACTTGTCCATAAATATGAGGATGCATATATAGAATACAGTATGAAATTACATTGGTCTAGGGATATGGCAGAAGTAGGTTTTTCTCTAGGATCTGTGGCTTCTCCAGCCTTGTACATTTAGCTATGTTTACAGTACCACCCATAAATTCCCTCCCATTCTGCCTTAATTCCAGTTAGAAGCTGTTGATTACCACCAAGATGAAACTTCAACTACTGCACCAATAGCAATAGTTGCTGGGGACTTAGGCTCTTCAGTTGGGAAGGACCACTGATGGGTTTGCTCACTTGGCGGCTTACACAGTATCCTCTGATACCATGAAATCTCATTTTCAGGGAGGAGGCTTCCAGGTCAGATTCAGCACAATTGTTCCAAATCCTGCGTCCAAAGTATTGCCTGTCTTCAACAATAGTTTTACATTCAAGTTCTGGAAGGCAAGTGAGGACTATGTCAGTAGCCTGTGTTATTTTGAGAATCTCTTGGACTACCCTGATCCGCAACTCAAAGGGAGGTTTCTACTGCTTGGCACTGTGTTTTCTTATACAGCCTTCAGCTATACATATGCTCTAATATGTGTGTATGTGTATATATACATATATGTGTGTGTATGTGTGTGTGTGTGTATAATCATGTGTATTTTTCAGTAGAACTTTGAACTAATACATTTCCCTCAGATTTTTTTACACCATCTAAACATTATTTATTTCATCTCTTACTCCCTGTCTAACCGTCCCACCTCCCTCCCCAGTTAAAGTACCTCTCCTTTTCCCCACTTAATAACGCCTGTCTCCTACTATCCCCCTCTCTCAGACTCCTTCTTCCACTTTACTCCATGGCGCCTTTCCATTTTTCCAGTTCCTGTGCTTTTATCGAGATGTGTATGCACACCTAAGAATTCAGAGTTCATGCCCACAAATGAGAGAAAACAAATGCTGCTTATTGTTCTTCTGAGTCTGCCTTGCTTCACTTATAACAGTTTCTGGTTTCATCTATTTCATGCAAACACCATGATTTCATTTTCCTTTATGGCTGAGTAGAACTCCATTGTGCAAATGTACCACATTTTTGTCATCCATTCATCAAATGAGGGACATTCAGGTTGTTTCCATTTCTTAGCTATAGTGAAAAGAGCAAAAATAAACATGACTGTACAAGTAGCTTTGTAATAGGGTGAGTCCATTGGGTGTATGCCAAGGAGTGGTATGACAACATCATAAGGTAAATTTATTTTGAATTTTTTAAGAGTTTGCCATATGATTTCCACAGTGGTTGCTCCAGTTTGCAATCCCATCAGTAGTGGACGAGGGTTGCCCTTTCCCTGCATCCACGCCAGTATTTGGTGTCATTTTTTCTCTTTATCTTAACCATTCTGACTGGGATTACATGAAATCTTGACATAGTTTTAGTTTGAATTTCCCAAATTACTAAGGATGTTGAATACTTTTAAGGTGTTTCTTCACTGTTTTTATTTCTTCTTTGAGAGCTCTCTGTTCATATCCGTAGTCCATTTTTTAACTGGATTCCTTGTTTTTTGAATTCTTTGTATATTCTGAATATTAATGTTCTGTTAGGTGTGCAGCTGAGGAGGACTTTCTCCTACTCTGTGGGCTTCCTCTTCACCCCGCTGGTTGTCTCCCTTGCTCTACAGAAGCTTTTTAGTTTAATGAGGCCTCATTTGTAGATTTGTCTATTCCTGAGTAGCTGATGCCTGATTTAGAAAGTCCTTTCCTCACCTATATCTTGTAAGGTACTGCCTATGTTTTCTTTTACAGTTTCAGCATTTTAGACTTCATACTGAGGTCTTTCATCCATTTGGAGTCAACTTTTGTGCAGGGTGATAGGTATGAACCTAATTTCTTTCTTCTACATGTGAAGATTTAATTTTGTCAGTACCATTTGAGGAAAATGCTGTCTCCCCTCCAGTGTGGCTGTAATTGCATGCACTCATGTTTGGGTCTTTTATTTTGTTCTATTGATCAACAAGTCTGGTTTTGTGCCAAATACCATATTGGTTTTATGACTATACATGTAATATAGTTTGAGGTATGGTATGGTAATCCCCCTACCATTGTTCTTTGTGTTCAGGATTGCTTTGGCTATTCAATGTCTTATGTTTCCACATGAATTTTAAGATGGAGTTTTCTATTTCTGTGAAGAATGTCATAGGGATTTTGGTTAAGACTGCATTGATCAAAAAGATCGTTCACCATGATCAAGTAGGCTTTGTTCCAGAGATTCAGGGATGGTTCAATATATGCAAGTCAATAAATGCCATCAATCATATAAATAGACTCAAAGACAAAAACCACACTGTCTTCTCAATAGATGCAGGAAAGGCTTTTGACAACATTTAGCATGCATTCATAGAAAAAGTATTAAAGGGAATTGGACTGAGGGAACATACCTTAACAAAATTAAAATTATATAAAAAAATCCACAGCCAACATCATTCTAAATGGAGAAAAACTGGAAACATTCCCATTAAAATCAGGAGCCAGACAAGGATGTCCACTATCTCCACTTACTTTTCAATATAGTGCTTGAAACTCTTGCTAGAGCAATAAGAGAAGGAAATTTAAGGAACACTAATTGGAAAAGAAGAGGTCGATTATCCCTTTTTGCAGATGATATCATACTATGCCTAAGAGATCCAAAGAGCTCTACCAGAAAGTTCCTAGCACTGATCAACACTTTCAGTAAAGTGGCAGGTTACAAAATTAATCTACAAAAATCAGTAGCCTTTCTTTATACCAATAACAAGCAATTGGAGAAAGAGTACAGAGAAATGCTTCCATTCACAATAGCTGCAAAAAAAATAGTTTGGAATAAACCTGACCAAAGACATCAAAGATCTCTCAATGGAAATTTTAAATCTTTAAAGAAAGAGAATGAGGAAGACACCATAAGATGGAAGGACATCTAATGCTCATGGATTGGAAGAATTAATATTGTGAAAATGACCATCCTACCAAAAGCAATATAGAGATCCAGTGCAATCCCAATCAAAATCCCCATGACATACTTCACAGAATTAGAAAAAAGCATCCTTAAATTTGTATGGAAGCACAAAAGATCCCGGATAGCCAAACCAATCCTGAGCACAAAGAACAATGCCAGGGGGATTACTATACCAGATCTCAAAGTATATTACAGAGATATAGTCAGAAAAACAGCATGGTACTGGCACAAACCAATGGATCATCATTGAAGACCCAAATCTGAGTACACACAATTTCAGCTACCTGATATTTGATAAAGGTGCCAAGAACACACAACAGAGGAAAGGCAGCATCTTCAACAAATGGTGCTGGCAAAACTGGACCTTCACCTGTAGAAGAATGAAACTGTATCCTTATCTTTCACATTGCACAAAAGTCAACTCCAAATGGATCAAAGACCTAACATGAAACTGGAAACCCTGAAACTATTAGAAGAAAATATTCGTGGTAACCTACAAGATATATGTGTAGAAAAGGATTTTCTAAATCAGACAGAAGTTGCTCAGGAATTAAGGTCAACAATCAATAAGTGGGACCTCATTAAACTAAAAAGCTTCTGTATAGCAAAAGAAACAATCAAGAAAGTGAAGAGAAAACCCACAGAGTGGGAAAATTCTTCACCAATGACACATCTGACAGATGTTTAACATCCACAATATATAAAGAACTCAAAAAACAAAGAATCAAGAAAGCAAATGACCCAATTAAAAGATGGACTAAAGATCTAAATAGAGAGCTCTCAAAGGAAGAAATAAAGATGGCTAAGAAACATCTCAAAAATGTTCAACATTGTTAGTAATTACAGAAATGAAAATTAAAACCACCTTAAGGTTTCACCTCACCCCAGTCAAAATGGCTAGGATCAAGAGAACAGATGATACCAAATGCTAGCGAGGATGTGGAGAAAGGGGAACATTCATTCACTGCTGGGATTGCAAACTCATGCAACTCCTATAGAAAACAGCATGGAGAACTCTTTAAAAAGTAAAAATGGGGGCTGGAGAGATGGCTCAGGAGTTAATAACACTGGTTGTTCTTGAAGAAGACCCAAGTTTGAATCCCAGCACCCACATGGCAGCTAACAACTGTCCATAACTCCAGTCCCAGGGGATCCGACAGCTTCTTCTGACCTCCGTGGGCATTACACAACATGGGCACAATTATCTACATGCAGGCAATACACACATACACATAAAATAAAAATAATAAATAAAAAAAATTTTTTAAACTAAAAATGAACCTACCATATGACCCAGTTATACCACTCCTTGGCATATACCCAAAGGACACATCCTATTGTAGAGACACTTGTACAACCATGTTTCTGGCTGCTCTTTTCACAATAGCCATGACAGAAGCAACCTAAGTGCCCTTCAACTGACGAGTGGTTAACAAAAATGTGGTATATTTACACAATGGCATTCTATTCAGCAGTAAAAAAAGATGCAATAATGAAATTTGCAGGTAAATGGATGGATCTAGAAACTGTTATAATAAGTAAAGTAACACGGACTCAGAAAAACAAGACTTATGTTCCCTCATCTGTGGATCTTAGCACCAAATCCTTATAAATGAGTGCATATCCTGATGCAACTGCAGGGACCAGGACTATGGAAGGAAAACAGGGAACTAAAGGGAAAAGAGGAACCTGAGAGAGAAGATGAGTAGGATAAAGGCGTTATTAAGAGAGAAATATGCAAAACATGGGTACTTAAAGGGGGGAGGACTATACAAATAACTATGGGAATAAAGGCGGGGGGAAATTCTCCAGATACACAGAAGAAGGAATAAAAGCCTTAAGCAACCCTACGGGGATGGAAGAAAGCCCTTCCAGAAGCAATACAGTTGTTAAATGAAAATCGCAGGGCCAGAGGTGGATTGCCCCCTATGAGCTGTTGGCCTGAGGGACACTAGAGGTCCCCAAAACAACAAAGGCCATTGCCAATAATGTTAGTTGTACACTAGAAGTGGATGGAAAAACTCTATTGCTGAAGACACTGCATGATGTGAGTGTGGGAGAGGGAGAAATCAAGCTTGGACTAAGCTGGAAACTCCTGGCCACTGGATGGGTGGTTTTTATGGTGCCAAAAGGCAACACGCAGATGACTGGAGAATAGTCCCCAGTAGTTCTCCTCAATGATAGACTCTGCATGTTGCACTACCAACATACCAAACAAGATATTCCTGATGGTGGAGTGTCTAGTGTATGTACAACCAGCAAATTTTTGATTGGATATAATGCCCACTCCTAGGGGTAGAACACACCATCTGGTACTATAGACCCAGCCAACCCCCTGTACCAGGGGAGAATATAGGTCCCAGTAGGAAGTCACTGCAATTACTTTGCTAGATAGAAATGATGCACCTGCTAAATTAGTGAGCAAGAATTTGTGTTTACCTCCATAGGTTAAGTTATTCTCACAGTCACTGTTTAGATGGTCCTGCTTCTTTCTGTGTATATTTTTTATTGTAGATGGAATCCAACTGAACCTGGCCAACAGCACATGGAAAACAGATGATGCATAGACCTGAAAGTTCAGTGCCTTTCCATAATGGGAGGAAGACCATCCCATACCTACCACCCCCTCCAAGGCTCAGGGACTTTTGTGGTAGAGGTTGGTGGAGAGAATGTAAGAGCCAGAGGAAGGGGTGAAGTGCTAACTGGAAATGTCCTCTGACCACTATGTTGGCAAGCTATAGTCACACCTCCTTCCCATGCTTGTCAAGGAGTTGAGGGCAGAGTCAGTTACCCCTCCCACCCAATCAGTCAACCTTAGCTGCCTGTCAGGGGAGAGGGAAAGGATATATAGGCTGAGAACACCAAGAGGCACCTCTCTCACCATTTGTTGCGGCTGTCAGGAGGTCACAGGATCTGCATTTGAGTGTGGACTTTACAATGCAGCTGTAAATGTGGGGTACCCACTCTTCTGTAAATAAACGCCTGCTCTATGCTCTGTTAAAAAATAATAAAAATAATAAATAAAATATTTTTTTAAAATAGCAATACCTTGAAAGGTAAAAAAAAAAAAAAAGATCATCATGGTGGATGACCTTTTTGATATGTGTCTATGTAGTTTGCAAGTATCTTGAGAATTTTCGCCTCTATGTTCACTAGGGATATGGGCCTATAGTTTTCTTTTTGTTGTGTCTTCTCCTGGTTTTGGTTTTATAATGATACTGGCATCATAGAAGAAGTAGGGGAGTTCTCTGTTTCTATCTTTTAGAATAATTTAAGTAGTATTGATTGTAGATCTTCTTTGAAGGTCTGGTAGACTTCTGCTGTGAATTAATCTAAGCCTGAGCTTTTTTTTAGTTGGGAAGCTTTACATTACTGTTTCAATTGCCTTATTTGTTATGGTTCTGTTTAAGTTGTTGCTCTCTTCTTGATTTAACTTTGATGGTTTCCATGACTTTAGAAACTTACTCATTTCTTTGAGATTTTCCAGTTTAATAGAGTATAGGTTTTTTAATGTATTCTCCTTTTGTCTCTGATTTTGGATCTTTTTTTTTTTTGGTTAGAAAGAAAGGGTTAAGGCTAAGCCTCTGTCTATCTTGTTTCCTTTCAAAGAACCAACTCTTAGATTCCTTGATTTTTTTGTATTGTTTCCTTTCGTTTTTATTTCATTAATTTCTGCTCTCAGTTTGGGTTTGGTTTGTTCTTGCCTTTCCAGATTCTTGAGTTGTACCATTAAGTTATTTATTTGTGCTCTTTCTGATTTTTTAATGTAGGTGTTTAGAGCACTAGAGTTTGGTACATATATGTTCATGATTATAATGCCTTCACGGTCAATTGTTCCCTTGATCTGAATGAAGCAACCTTATTTATTACTGATTAATGTTAACTTGAAGTCTATTTTGTCAGATATTAGAATTGAAATATCTATTTGTTTCTTATTATCATTTGCTTGGAATATTTTTTACATCATTTCACTCTAAGGTAGTGCCTATCCTTAAAGATGAGATTAATCTATTGTAGACAACAAAAAGATGTGTTTTGTTTCTAATCTATTTAATTACTCTGTGTCTGTTGACTGGAGAGTTGATGTCATGGTATCTAAAGTCATTTTTGAAAGGTGTGTGTTGGATACTCCCATTTTATTTTGTGTGTGTTCTTGGTCCTATTTCATGTTCTGTAATTACTTTCATCTGTGTTCCTCCTGTGGTCTCTTGGGTATGGTCGTTACTTTCTTCAGTACTTTGTATCGCTTCACATAGTCTCTGTGGGTCTGGTTTGGTGGACCTGAATTCTTTTAGCCTTTCGGTATCATGGAAATTTTTTCTTTCCTCTTTGACTATGATAAAAAGTTTTGCTGGGTAAAGTATTCTGGACTGTCACTTCTGATTATTTAGAACCTGAAATACTTTACTCCAGGTTTTTCTGGCTTTTTAAATTCGGATTGAAGAGCCAACTCTAACTCCGATGGGTATTACTTTATACGTCACTTGTTTTTCTCTCGCAGCCTTCAGTGTTCCCTTTGTTCTGCACAGTTAGTGTTTCCACTATGATGTGCTGTGGGGAGTTTCTATTCTGGCCCTGTCTAATTGGTGTTCCGTGTGTTTCTTGTGTCTGTATGGGTATGTCTTTTCTTAATTTAGGGAAACTTCCTCTGTACTCCTGCTGAATAGCAATACCATTGACCTGAGATGCTTCTTCTTCCTCTATGCCTGTGGTACATAAATTTGGTCTTTTCATGGTGTCCCACATTTCCTGCACATTCCATTCCTGTAGTTTTCAAATTTTTCATATTCTTTGCTTGAGTGGTCTTCTACTTTATCATCCAGTCTTGATAATTCTGTTTTCTATGTCATTTATTCCGTCGGCGAGACTTTTTCCTGTTGTTTCAAATTGGTTTATTGAGTTTTTCAATTCCATCTTCATTTCAGCCTGGGTTTCCTTCAATATTTCTATCTCTTAAGTGAGTTCACTTTTCAAATCCTGAATTGTCTTTGTCATTTCATTCATCTGTACATTTTTATTTTCTTGACCTTCAGTCAGGAGATATCTCTATCCTCTTTGAGTTCTTTGAGTTGTGTGTTCTTTAAATTTATTCAATTCTTTGATCATGTTTATGATAGTTCTTTTAAATTCTGCATCCTGGGGCTTCTCTATGTATTCCCATTATAGAACACTCCTCACTTTGGTGATGATATATTATCTTGGTTTTTCATGGTATTTGTGTTTTTTCATCATGGCCTAGGAATACGGATTTTTTTTTTGTTTGTGTGCTTAATATGAAATTCAAGCCTGCCTTTGTTGAGGTGATGTTTGGTTCTGTACATATTGTTGATGTAGCTTGGTTGCTTTCTGATCAGATATGAATAATTAGTTGGTCTGTTCTTCAGGTTCTCTCTTTTGATTTTTTTATTGAAAGAGCCAGATGGATCCAGGCAGGCTAGCCAGTAGCTCTCCAAAAGGGCGAAGGAGCCTAGGCCCAAATCAGGGTGATGGGGTCAATTGCATGGGTTCTAACTAACTAAGCAGAAAAGATGTAATCCCTGGAGCATCAGGACTGGGGCTGGTTCCAAAGCAGACCTGGCTAACTCATTCAGCTAGGACAGGCTCTCTCTGGCAGCTTCAGAAAGAAGGGGCCAAGGTCCAAAGGATGCTTATGGGAACAGGATGGTCTGATTCTGACTAACTAGCAGATAAGTGAGCCAGGGAGCAGCAGGCCTGGGGCTGGTCCCAAAGCAGGGGGTTACCCTGTGATCAGGCAAACTCAGCTGGTCAGGCCCTCTCCAGTATCCTCAACAGGTCTCCTTTAAACACTTTTGATGACCAAAGTGTTCCTGCCACTTTCCCGGGACTTTGATGTGTGCAGCTTCCCTAGAAATAGTATTCTGATGTCATGGAAATGGCATTGTTTATGTCCTCATTCTTTTGTTGATGGATACAAATAGCCATATGGGAATAAGTCATGCCTGTGAAACACAGACCAAATTTCACTTAAATTTGTTTACAGATCAAAACATAAGGAAATAAGGAATGACAAATCCCAAGATTTGAAGTAACAAAGCAGTGACCCTATCAGCCTTTGATGTTCTAATATCTCTGGGTCATCTAAAGGAACTAAATAATTTCTTGAACTTTGGTAAGGAAAAACAAATCAACAGAGGAAAACAAAAGCCTGAGTTCTGGTGTCAGCAAGAATGACAGACAAGAGAGACAGACAGACATGGAAAGAGAGAGAGAGAGAGAAAGAGAGAGAGAGAGAGAGAGAATGTAGAGCTAAAAGGGGCAACAACAGACCCCCATCAACAATGGAGAACTTGGTAATGTAATGGCTGATTCTGCTACAGGAAAGGAGGACTGACGAAAATAAATAAACAAGTAAATGACTGGAACCACTTCTTGAGAACTGCAGAACTTGCACCCATATCTACTGGGGCAGATGTATGATCTTCTCAGATACATACCTTAGAGGTTTTCTAATGATTAAGTATGACAGACTGTCAGAAAGAGACAAATCTTAGCCCAGAAGTTTATATTATTTAGTTTCTTTGAAAGGAAGTAGATGCTAGGTGTAGTAGTACATGCCTTTAATCCCAGCACTTGAGAGGCAGAGGCAAGGGGATCTCTAAGAGATGGAGGCCAGCCTGGGCTGCATAATTAATTCCGGGGGAGACCCTGTCTCAAAAATCAAGCAAATAAAAATAGATCTAAAGGAAACAGAAAAGGGAGATTGCAGGACAGAGTTTTGTGTGATGTCTGATACATACAAGTTAGTAATCATTAGTGCTTACCTGTAGAAATGCAAGACTGGATGCTCAGCAGACCATCCCATTCAGTCTCTAGCTAAACTTTAGCAATACAAACTTGACCTTTCTTGTTGCATAATCCCATTTAAAGATGTATGTTCTTTTTAAATATATCTTCAGACAATTTATAGTAAATTACATCACCTTTGAATACTCCTTGAAATTCTCCCTTTGCCACACCTCCTAGAAATTACTCTTGGATTTTAATGATGCTCTTTCAGAGAGAAGCAATTTTGAATTTTAAATCGCAACTCTAAAGTAACATAGTTTAACTTCAAGAACCAAAAGAGAGTTCTTAGAAAAGTTATTATAGGAAAACATTAAGGTCAAGTTCGGGCACAGTAGGTTGGAAAGATATATTTGACTCCTATAATGAATCACCACCAGCTTGGGGCTTAAACAGCACAAAAGGTATTATCTTCCAGTTGTGAAGGTCAGAAGTCAAAGCTCAGTCTCATTGGACTCAAATCCAGGTGGTGTTGGCATGGTTGTATTCCTTCGGCAAGTAATAGGGGAAAATCTACTTCCTGGCATTTTTCAACTTGCAGAGCTGCCCACATTCCTTGAAACATGACTGTATATTGTTCTTACCTATGTTTTCCCTCTTTTTCTTTATTCGTGAGGCCGCTTTTTACACTGGACATAAGCAAATATGTGCTGCCTCCCCCTTGAGCTTCTTAGTCACATCCACAAAGTTCCTTTAGTTATAGAAAGTGACATTTTTACAGGAGATTAAAGTGTATACATTGTGTGTATATGTGTGCATGTGTATGCATATGTGATGTATGAGTGTGTACATGTTCACATGAGCATTTGTATGTGAATACCCAAGCATGTGTGTGTGTGGAGGCCAGAGATTGAGGTCAGGCATCTTCCTCTATCACTCTCAACTTTATTTTTTGAGACATCTCTCACTCAACCTGGAGTTCATTGATTCCACAAGAGTAGGTGATCAGAGAGTTCCTGAGATCCTACTGTCTCTACCTCCCCAGCATTAGGGTTACAGGCACATGCTACCACACCTGAATTTTTATGTATGTTCTGGGATCCAAACTCACATCCTCATGCTTTCATGGCAAGTATTTGACTGAACCATCTCCTCAGCTCCCAACATAAGCATTTTTCAGGGATGATTACTCCGACCACAAGAAGAACCAGTCAGGCATGGTGTCACGTGCTCTTAGTTCCAGAACATGGGAAGCAAAGGCAGGCAAATCTCTGTGAAAACAAGGCCAGTCTGGTCTCTATAATGAATTTCAGGCCAGCAGGGGCTACAGGGAGAACTTGTCTCAAGGAAGAAGGACGACGAGGAGGGGGAGAATGAGGAGGTGGAGGAGGAGGAGGAGGAGGAGGAGGTGGAGGAGGAGGAGGACGCACAGGTGGGGGAGGAGGAGGAGGAGGGGGTGGAGGAGGGAGAGAATGAGGAAGAGGAAGAGGAGGGGGAGGAGGAGGGGGCAGGAGGAGGAGGAGGAGGGGGAGGGGGAGGAGGAGGAGGAGGAGAACCTTGCTAAGAAACAAATGAGACAATGTTCATAGACCTATGACAATGAATATATGTCAAAATACTCCCAGACACAAAGACTTGTTTTAAAATTAGAGAATTTAGAGTATTAAAGTTTCCAGGGATTTATATCACCACAATCTTTGTTTGCTGGCACAGTATCTTCTTATAGCTCTGCTCAGGCTATTGCAAGTTGATTTCCTCTCTTACTAACCTGGCATCTGCCTTGTCCAAAGGCTTAGAAGCTGGAATCTGAGAGATTCCCTAAATACACACTGGAGAAACCTGGGTCCATTTGGAATTAGATGCTGCATTTGAGGAACTGTTTCTCTCCTCTGACACTGGAATTTCATGGATATAGTGTGGGCGGTTGAATCATTGACTCCATTTTGACATGTCTTTTCTCTTTCATGGTATAAAATTGCAATGTTTTAAAGTATCTTTTCCCTTCCTAAAAAGATTCAAAACATTAAACAGAAACAAATGAAATATTTGCTATGAATATGAAATAGGAAAAGATAAAATGTGGCATGAATGATTGGCTTTGAATACCCAAACAGGATTTTATATTAGAAATTACAACATTAGAGAAAATTAATGATATGAGGGCTGGGGAGACAGCTCCGTGGTTAAGAACACTTGCTGTTCTTTCAGAGACCTGGATTCAATTCCCAGCACCCACATGGTGGCTAACAACCATCCATAACTCCAGTTCTAAGGAAATCCAATGCTCCCTTCTGAACTCCATGGGCATTGCATGACAGAGGCGCACTTATACACATGCAGGCAATACACTCATACACCACAAACAGTAAATCGAATTTTAAAAAAGAAAGTTGATATGAAGGTGCTGCATGTCAAAATGCGTGGGGTACCATAAAATGAGATTTCGAAGGAAATCTGTAGCCTTTAGCTACTTAGAGTATAAAAAGCAATGCTTAAAAAGTTAATGAACATAGGATTCTGCTTTTACAAAGTTAAAGAAAGGGAGATGAGTTAGTGAAACATTTAGAAGAAAAGAAATGAGGTTGTAAATTAATGAACTGGGAACAAAACCAACCAAAGCAGAGCTTGGTACTGCAGAAAATCTTTTATTAATATCTTATTTATAAAAAATAAATGACTTTGTATATGAGTGTATTGCCTGCATGTATGTAAGTGCACCTGTGCTATGCAACACCCTCAGAGATCAGAAGAGGTTCCGCTGGAACTGGAATTATGGACAGTCATTAACCAGTAGTGGGTGCTGGGAATCAAACCAGGGTCCTCTGCAACAGAGCAGCTGGTGATACTAACCACTGAGTCATCTCTCCAGCCCCTCAGAAAAAAAAAATTATTCATTTTTTATTGAGCTTTTTAAATTTCATACATTTCCCACTCAAATCCAGGTCCCCCTTTCCCATCCATTCCTTCCCCTAACTGCCCACTGAGCCCTATGCACTCTGCCGTACGTGCTGAGTCCTATTCATTCAGGTGTTTGTATCCAGATGTCCTTCAGTGTAAATGCGTCTGCTGGAGTCTAGTCAGCCCATCCAGTGGTCGTATGTAAGTCATACTCCCCCTCACCCAGCAGCAACCAGTCTCAAATAGTTCTCAATCTAGTGCTGGCCCACCACCTATTTTTTGGCCTCCCCTTTGGGCCCTTGTTGCACTGAGCTGACATGGGTCCTGCACTCGATGCCACCACTGCTACAGGCTCACATAAGCAAGCCTCCAGTGGCCTGGAAGTCTCCACCTTCCTGTAATCATAAACCAGCCTGGCTCTTACAGTCTTTCTGCCTCCTCTTCTGCAATGGCCCCTGAGCTGTGGGTAGGTGAGGTTTCACATAGGAGTCCCATCCTACACTGTACAGTCTCTTAGTCTCTAAAAGTTGGCCAGAGGTGGCCTTCTGTGTACATCACATTCTGATATACAAGGGAGCCTCACTGGTGAGAGTTGAGGGGTGCATTAGACCTCTCTCTACCCTTTATTCTGCTATGTTCCAAAGGCCTTAATTGTAGAGATTCAACTGCAGGTGTGTCACCTAGTACTGGGCATCTCCCAGATGTATGTTCTCTAGGAAAACAAGGGAAAATTTAAGTAATATTGCAGGTGAAAGTGGGCATCTATGTATGCATTTTCAAAAACTGTTACACAAACACATAATTTTCTAAATGTGAAAAGCTTAATAGATATTATATACAAAAATATGGCCTAAGTGGATTAAAGACTTAAAATTGGCTCAAAAACTTAAAATTCATAAAAGAAAATATAAACATATTTTAGTTTTCATAGAAAAGATTTCTCCAAGAAAACTCCACTGATACCTAGGAGAAAGGACTCACAACTTCATGTTTTCATTCAGGGTTCATGCTCATCAAAAGATACCAATAAAATGAAAATTATACCCTGGGGGATGGTTTTAGTAGTAAATATATGAATAAAGTATTGGTATCAAGGGGGTAAATGTCTTTGGACCATTTTTTAAAGTATATGGCATTCAATTAAAAATAGCAAGTAAAATTTCTAGCCACCTAGAAACTTCATGTTGAGATATACATATATGACAAAATATGAAGAAATGTGAACTTGGTGGTACTGGAAAAGATACACATGAAGACCACAACGAGGTCTCTTACAAACATTTTTGGCATAAAATTATCTTGTTTCACATGTGGGAAAATAGAATTTTTAAATGACAAGGTTAAAAAGTGATAGAAGAGCCAGGCATGGTGGTGCACGCCTTTAATCCCAGCACTCAGGAGGCAGAGGCAGGCGGATCTCTGTGAGATCAAGGCCAGCCTGGTCTACATGGTGAGTTCCAGGCCAGCTGGGGCTACAGGGAGACTCTGTCTCAAAAAGACCAAAAAAAAAGTGATACATGATTAATATTTTAGGTTCATGTTGTGCCTTTAGGTTCATTTTAGGCAATGCTTCACTTATAAAGGTCACAACAAATACTCCCCACATCTTGAGGCTAGGCACCCATGGATCCAACCAACCATAGATAAAAATAATTCAGAAAAATCTGTCATTGTGCTGGACATAATAGATGATTTTCTTGTCATTACTCCCTAAACAGTGCAGTAGAAGAGTGGTTTACCCAGTTTATATTTTAATATATACTGAGACTACTAAGGTTAGCTCAGTGGTTGAGAACTTGTATACGAGGCCTTGTGTTAATATGCAGCACCACAAAGTGTGTATTAGATTTTTATATAATCTAGTGATTACTCTAAAAAGCATCTGGGAAGAAGTGTATAGTTCATATACTAATATCATTCTGTCTGTATAAAAAGCTTGGGCAACTCTAGAGTTTGGTATCTTCAGTGCATCCTAGAACCTATCTCCAATAGTTACTGAGCAGTGTCTTCATTTGGAAAAGTAAATGAATGAGTGAATGAATAAGTGAACCATCAGAAATTATACAGCAAGATACCCAGCCTTATTCTATCCCAAGTTGCATGTCAATTGGGGTCAAGAACTGTGAAAAGGTGGGGTTTAGAATTGAGATGGAGATGCTTTTAATAAAGGCTTTACATTTAATTAAGACGTCCCCCTTTCAGGTTTCTGTTCCTAATTTCCTATATAATCAAGTAGACAAATAGATACATTCTAAAGGTGAGGATACTATACTATTCAATACAGTATGTATATCAATTACAGTGATGTAACTGATAACTATAAAAGCTTTAAATGTTTTTAAAGCTTTATCAACTAGCTACCAAGATCACAAGGAATTCTGAAGAAAGATCTAAAAACGAAAGGATATTAAAGGAGCCGTGGTTGACATCTGGTGTGTCTTTCTTCCCCTAAGGGCTTACTTAGCCTCATATGAGATCACTTTATTGGCAGCAAGGCTGACACAGCTGATAGGGGTGTAAAAAGGGCTGATCTTCACAATGGTGGCAAGACTGGCATGAAGGGAGACACCTGATCCTTATCTCTTCTATTAATTATGAACCAATACCAGGAATACTGTACATGTACAGTCAAATGTAATATAAGGTAATTTCAATATGAGATTAGGTGGTCATAAACTGAATTAAAAGTAACTTTCCTAGACCAACATAATTTCTTACTCTATTTAAATACACAGCATTATACTTACAGACAAGTATACCTCTGACCACTCATCAAACAAGCTTCTTTTTGCAACAGATGAAGACTATTACAAAGTTCCACAACTGGTAAAATGCAGAGACAAAGTGACCATGCGATGCCCAGCCCTCACTGAGATGACACATCTGCAATGCAGTCTCTATACCTAAGGCTCAGGGAACATCACAGAAGAGGAGGTAGAAAGAGCGTAAGAGGCAGAGGGACAAGGAATCTACTACTAGTTAGTTCATTCTAGATATGGTACAGAAGCTGTACCAATGAACCCTCCACAGTGTGGCAGTTCATCGAAACCCGCATAATGACAAAATCAGTTGACACGCAAAGGTGGAAGGAAGAAATGTCATGGGGTCCCACCTCAAGATGAAGAGCTACAAGCAATCAATGGCTGCTGAGGGAGGGCGAATCGGTTTTCTCCATCTCTGTGAGGGCTACCTAATCCCAAGTGGGAAGCCCTAAACACAGGCACACATGAACACCACTGAAGGGCTCCGGCCACATATATGTTTTTTAAATTTATTTACATATATATAT
>NW_008340203.1:812684-826869 GCF_000622305.1 Nannospalax galili
ATGAACATTGAGGAAGAGGGAGTAGAAAGAATTTAAGAGCCAGGGGATAGTTAATACATTATAGACATTGAAGAGAAGCTACACCAATGAAATCTCTACAGTATGGTTGTCTAATGAGATCTGCATAACGACAAAACCAATTGACATGCCAAGGTGGGTGGAAGAAATGTCATGGGGTCCCACCTCAAGATGAAGAGCTACAAGCAATCAATGGCTGCTGAGGGAGGGCGAATCGGTTTTCTCCATCTCTGTGAGGGCTACCTAATCCCAAGTGGGAAGCCCTAAACACAGGCACACATGAACACCACTGAAGGGCTCCGGCCACATATATGTTTTTTAAATTTATTTACATATATATATATGTATATGTAACAATGATAATTAAAGAAGACAAAAATTGAGAGGGAGTGGGGAGTGGGGGTACAAGGAAGGAGTTGGCGGTGCTGGCAGGGATGGAGATAATGCAAGGGCAATATTCATGTGTGAAATTCTCAAAAATGAAAATTAGAAAAATAAAAAGAAACAGAACTATAAAGTCCATGAGAAAGACTGGTTAGCTGTATAACACTAAAATTAAGACAGAGAAGTAGAAACTAGAGGGAGGGAACAGGAAGGGATGAGTATAGTTAAAGTATGTGATATTGCAAGAAATTGTCTATATGAAACCCAGAATTATGCATAAGGAATTTATGACAATAAAAAATGGAAAAAAATAAGAGAGGGACAATGCATGCCACAGTATAGAAAAGAATACTGGTAAGGCATGAAATAAAGGAAGGCTAGTGCCCCAAATATATAAAGAATTTCAATGAAGCAATAATAAAAAGACAATTCAGAAAGAAATAAGGCACGGCTAGTGCCATACAAAAGAGGAATACAAATGCCCAACAAGCATAGGAGACGCCAACACATAAGTCTTCAGGGAAAATCAAATTAAATCTGTAATGAGATAATGCTAAATAGTTTCAGTGTTAGTCAGATTTCCATCATTGTGACAAAATGAGATAAACAACTTAAAAAGAAATTCTATTTTGTCTCGTGATTCCTGGGGTTTTTGCTCACAGTCACTTTGCTCTGTTGCTTTTAGGCTTGTGGTTGAAGCAGTTCTGTCATGACAAGAACACAGGAAAAGAGAAAGCTGATTACGTCATAGTGGCCAAGAAGCAAAGACACGAAGAAGGAAGAGCCAAGTCTCACTACAGCTTTCAAGGGCCTGCCCTGAGTAGAGCATGACCTACTTCCTTCAGCTAGATCCCACTTCTAAACTTTTTACCACCTCTCAGCGGTATCATCAGCAAGAGAGCAAGCCTTCAACGCATGAGCTTTGGGTGGACATTTAAGATGTATACCATAATGCATACACAGTAAAACTCTAGAGTGCAATTATCCAGTATTGGTGCTCCTTAAGCAATAAGTGTTACATTGTGTACGTTGTTGCAAGTTTGTGTGTGTGCATGAGTGCACATGTGTGTGGAGGTGTGCATGTATGTGTATGCACCTGCATGTGGAGGCCAAGGGACAACCTCAGAAATCATTCCTCAGGAGCCATCCACTTATTTTTTTGCGATGGTCTCACATTGGCCTGGAACTTGCTGGTTAGGCTAGTCTGGTTGAGCAAGCCCTAGAGAGCCTCCTGTCACCTCTTCTTCCACAGTGCTGAGATTACAAGAACGTGTCACCATGCCCAGAGTTTTTTACATGGGTTCTGCAGATCAAACTCAGATTCTCATGCTTAAAGAGCAAGCACTTTACCAAATGAGCTATCTTCCCAGACCATGAAACTGTTTTTGAAAATAATTTGGAACTATCTACTAATATCATAGGTACAGTTTATAATCCAGAAATTTCACTCTACTGCCAGGTGTGGTGGTACACGCCTTTAGTCCCAGCAGTCAGGAGGCAGAGGCAGGCAGATCTCTGTGAGTTCAAGGCCAGTCTGGTCTACATAGTGAGTTCCAGGCCAGCTGGGGCTACAGAGAGACCCTGTCTCAAAAAGACCAAAAACCAAAAAAAGAAAAAAGAAAGAAAAAAAGAAACAAATGCACAACTCTGTCGACCAATGCATAGACAAAAATAATCATCAGAGCATGTTTTACAAGGTCTCTAACAGTGAGAAAATATCCACCAATAATACAATGCATTAATAAATTAAGGTTGTGTTATGCAACGAATATTAATAGTGTATCCTTAGTGTACAATTATATGAAGCCATCAACTGAAACGGAAAAAAAAGGCTACCGAATGCAGTACGTCAGTATATCTCACCAATGTAACCTTGAGTAAAAGAAAACAAACCACACAAGCTACAAGATTTCATTTTAAATAAAATCCAAAGATTGACACACTATGATAGCAAAAGTCAGCACACTGGTTGCATTAGAGACCAAGGTAGAAATAATACCTTTCAAATGAGGACAGCTACTAGACACATACATATTATTTCCTGGTATGGAAGAATGAACATGCCATTTCCTGTATATATGTGGGAAAGGTGTATATAAAAGTATGTGAACTTCTCTGAAAGTGTATTATGATTCAATTTCTTTTAAATAAAGGTGTTTTCTTATAGCATTTAATTTCTTCATTTTATGAAGATAAACAGTGTGCTGGTTGAAGTGCCCCACTTGAGGTTATCTTGCTGGTAAACGAGGTGAAGATCTAATTAGATTGATGCTCTCTGAACCCCTATATCTTCCTTTTGCCTCTGTCTTCAGGTTCTAGTGTTGGTGTACAACTGAAAACGGCTATAAACCACCTTCTACCCATATACTCTTCGATAGAGTTGGTCCATGGACTGTGTTTGCTGCAGATAGGTATGCCTGCTGTCCTCTGTTATTACAGAGCAAACATGTCTGGGAAACAGACAAGGACAGGGCAGGGTTCCATTTAGTCACTGTGAATGTAGCTGTCTCCACAAAGGCTTTCCAGAATCCACACAGCCAAAGGAACAAGAGAAAAAAAAAAACGAGCAACATGTCACAACTATCATAGGACCAAATGATGAACAGAGTAGGAAGGATGCTGATGATGATTTCTAGAAACAGTCTCGTGAATTATCCATAATTAACTGTTGTTTCATAATTTTCAAAGGGATCGAAATTGGGGAACAACTTCCTCCTGTGAGAATTTCCTCATGAACAATAGAAAACAACAACAAGGAAAAGCCTGCTTATTGGTCTTTTCATGGGATGTCCAGGGTATAAAAGCCTAGAAGGTGAAGAAGTTGTCAGAATCTGGGAAACTCCCCTGTGAACAGGACCCCACCCTCCACATCTGACACCATGACCACCTCCTGCTGCTCCCCTTGCTGCCAGCCCACCTGCTGCAGAACCACCTGCTGTAGAACCACCTGCTGGAAGCCAACCTGTGTGACCAGCTGCTGCCAGCCCAGCTGCTGTGGGTCCAGCTGCTGCCAGCCTTGCTGTCAAACCACCTGCTGCAGGACCAGCTTCCAACCAAGCTGTGTGACCAGCAGCTTCCGCACTCCCTGCTGCCAGCCCAGCTGCTGTGTGTCCAGCTGCTGCCAGCCCTGCTGCCAGCCCAGCTGCTGTGAGCCCAGCTGCTGCCAGCCCAGCTGCTGCCAACCCTGCTGCCAGCCCCGCTGCTGTGAGCCCAGCTGCTCCCAGCCCAGGTGCTGTATCACCAGCTGCTGCCAGCCCAGCTGCCAGCCCAGATGCTGTGAGTCTCCCTGCCTCAAGCCCTGCTGCGAGCCCTTCTGCCTCAGACTGAGCTGCCAGCCAGCTTGCTCTGGACCTGTGACCTGCACCAGAACGTGCTACCACCCCTCATGTGTCCGTGTGCCTGGCTGCCTATCCCAAGGCTGTGAGTCCAGCTGCTGTGAACCCTGTAGCTGTTGACTCTCCCCACTGTCACATTCCAACTCTGTATCTACCGATTCAAGTCTTCTAACAATGCCACTCTGCATGCTTTGCCATCATTAGCTATCAATGGGATGGCTTCTTGTGAGTGGGTGTGGGAGCCTGCTTGGTGGGCAAGATCCTGCTTCGTTGCTTTTCTTCTTGTCACTGTTGAGCAGTACTTCAGCTCCTGATCTTTATAACCTTCTCTTGACTGTGAGTTGTGTTCTGGGATTCAGAAAAACATAACCTTCATCCTTTCCAAGTAAGTTGGGGCAAACAAAAACTTAAGTCTTTTCGGTAACTCTCCTCAGTGATAAATGCCGGTTTCTTTCTCAGTGCTCCTCTCTTCTTTTTCTGTCACGTTCATTTCAAATTGTTTTCTCACTTGCGTGGGTTCTTCTAAATAAATCTGCATTTGTTTCCTGAAAAAATGTGGATGATGTTGCATCTTTTCCTATGTTCCATTTTTGCTCCTGTAGCACTTCCTTCACAAAGCTTACGCCCTGATTGATTTCCATGTCTATTCTCCATGCATAGTCTGACGTCTTCAAAATATTTAGAGCCAAGAGTATCTTTGGCAACATGTAAATAAGAAAAATTACTTATTCATTGTCCTCTGGGCCACCACTTGGGTCTTATTTTATCTCACAGGTACTTTAATTCCATCTTAGACCAGGCAGAATACTAAACATTGGGAAGATACACCTGGCTCTTTCCTCTCTTGCAGAGGAAAGCTTCACACTTTCACATTCAGGGCACATTTCAGGGTACCAGTAAAGGACAGACCAGCAGCATTGTTCGCAACAGCTAGTTGTCCAACAGAGGAATGGGTAAGAAAGTGAATTGAGCCAATTTAAGAAAGATGAATGTCATGTTTTCTCTCTTTTGTTCCCAGATGTTATATAGTCACATAAAATCATGAATGTATATATTAAATAAGAGAAGCGAAATTGTCTAAAGGAATAAAGAGAATTAATGGAGGAAGGAGCCACAAAAGAGAAGGTGAGGGAATGGGCGGGGGTGAGCATGCTTAGCATACAATATATACAGGTAGGAAAATTTTAATTTAAAAACCAGAAAATGGGATAAAATAAAATACAAGGATCTGTGTGCCATTAGGAGCCATGGATAGGTATGAGCATGGCAGCAGAGAGGAGAATACAGGCAGGTATTCTAAAAACTGAACATGAAAGAGCATGGGTAAGCTTTAGGTCTTCTGCAGTCTATCACTTATGTTGGATACAACTCTAAATTCGAAAATATATGGGCTAGAAGGTGACTCAGTCAGTAAAATGCCTGCTGTGTAACCTTGAGCTGTTCAGCTCCTCAGCACCCCTATAGAAACATGGATAGAGCAGCATGTGCCTACAATTCCAGCACCGAGGAAGCAGAGACAGGAGGATCTCTAGGGGCTCTGTAGCCAGCGAGTCCAGCCAGTTAGTGAGCTCTGGGTTCAGTGAGAGACCTTGCCTCAAAAAATAAGATGAGGCGACTAAGCAAGAGTTCCACTACTGACCACTGACCCCTGGTCCTCCTCGTGTGACCACACACACACACACACACACACACACACACACACACGTACTCTAAAACACTAAAACATTAATAGATCATATTATCAAAGGAAATTGAGGCTTCGGGACCAGAGCATGCCCTTTTGCAAAGTTAACAAAAATGGGGAGACCTTGAGTCTTCTTCCCTTTCAAGAGGCTGCAGCATAATCCAGCTTGCGTACCACTAATATTTCTCATTTCTGGTGCTTCATAGCAAAGAAGTGCTTCAAACTGTGTATTGATATTTACTGAGGGGCACTTAGTGAGTGTTGTTTTACGTGCTGTGCCTCACTTTCAAATAGCCCTACAAAAGTCGTCGAATGCACCCAGAATACATGAAGCTAAGAAGGCAACGTAACCTGTACCAGAATGCACAGTTCCCAAACACCCGGAGTGGCTTAACTATTGGCAACTGATTAGGGTGGGGTGAGAGAGAGTAGATCTTCTTTAAGGGAATGACTGTAGATAGGCTGACTAGACTCCAGTGGATGAACTTATACCAAGGGACATCTGGATACAAATCTTTGACCAAATAGGACCTGGCATGTATGACAGAATGCATGAAATGCGGTGGGAGGGGGATGAGGGGGCACGGATTGGGGGTCCCTCCTCCCTTTCCAGTTGAACACCTCTATTTTCCCACATTTTCTCCCTTGGTAATATCTGTTTCTCTTTATCGCCTTCTCCCTGGCTTTTCCTTTCCCTTTACCACAGTAGTTCTTTTTCGTTTTCCTGGCACCTGCGGTTACACAGGAAATACACCCCCATAGGGATTTGGTGCTCAGATCCACAAATGAGGGAGAACATGCATCGCTTCCTTGTTTTTATGAGTCTGTGATACTTTACTTCGTATCAGGCACCATTGTAGAGGAGGGGGCAGAATGACGGTAAGAGCCAGGATTGGTGCATGAACATAAGGAAACAGAGGCTTTCAGGCCTTCGGGAACTTGCTCCTATGAACTTGCAGCAATGGTTACAGCATGCAGAAGACCCATGCTGACTCAGTCAGACAAAAACCCAGCAAAGAACTGGGGAAATGGAGGCCCCAAACATAGCTGAGGAACTATGGGCAGTTGATCACTGCTGTATGAGGGAGAGTTCATCATCTTTAAGGGCCTGATGTAGATAGGCTGACTAGACTCCAGTGGATGAACTTATACCAAGGGACATCTGGATACAAATGCTTGACCAGATCTGGATAGGACTTAACATTTATGACACAAAATCTGGTGGGTGAGGCTTATGGGTGGGGGATACAGATGGGGGATGGGGGTCTAAATTTGATTAAGGTCTATTATATGAAATGCATAAAAACTCAATAAAAATATACATTTAAAATCTGTTTTTACTGAGCTGTTTGTTTATGAAGCACCACAAGAAAACAAAGCAGGTCCTCTGTAACCAAAAAAAAATCTTATACATAGAAATGAATGGTTGGGGGATTAGGGAGATGGCTCAGTTGGTAAAGTGCTTGTTACACACACACACACACACACACACAAAGAAAACTTGGGGAGTTCAGTGTTTGAGGCTTTGATAAGATCTCATGTATTCCTGAGCGTGTAGCACATGCACACGCACTGGACTAGGTATACACTACATAAGTGTGGAGGACTCAGTTCTCCTCTCTGGATAACCAGATATCTCTACAACTCAATTAAGAAGTAAAAGGTAAAGCAAAGCTGTCTGGCTAAGTATTACAGTTTTCCCCTAATCCATGCTCAATGATCCTAATCAATGACTGGGAGCTATACTGGTTTGAGGTCTTAAGGAAATCTCTGACTTATTATTAGCTAACTGTGCTGTTTAGTTTTTCATCAACATGACACAGACTAGAGTCACCTGGAAAGACGGAATCTCAATGGAGCAGTTGCTTCCATTAGACTGGCCTGTGAGCATCTTCGTAGGGCCTTTTTGGATTGTTAATTGATGTAGGGGCCCAGCCTCTGGAGGGTGGTGCTATCCCTGGGCAGGTGGGCCTGGGCTAAATAAGAAAAGTATCTGAGCAAACCAGAGGAAGCAAGCCAGTAAGCAGCATTCCTCCATGATCTCTGCTTCCATTCCTACCTCCAGATTCCTGCCTTGAGCTCCTACCTTTACTTCTCTTTGTAACCTGTAAGTCAAATAAACATATTCATTTTCCAAGTTAGCTTTGGTCAGTGTTTTATCACAGCAACAGAAAAAGTAACTAGACCAGAAATTGGTACAAGCATATGGGAACTAGCTGTGATAGGCCTTTCAAGTTGGTTTGTGGGAGGATTCTGGGAGCTTTCGGAACTTTGGGGTGGAAAAGCCATTGAGCGCTCAGTGCTTCGTGGGCTGCTGTGTGGGAACTTGGAAGATAATGCTAAGAGCAATGCTGACAATGAAGAAGTGACTTGTGAAGTTTTAGAGGGAAGCAGACTGTATGAGGGCTACTCGTGATATATTTCAATTAAGAATCTGTGGACGAGAAACCTCCTGTGCTTTACTGGGACAATGTGTGCTGCTTAGGTGATTAAGAAGAGAACAAGATTTTCTGGGAAGCATTTCCTCAGGATCAGCACACAGTAGCTGTGGTCCAGAGGGTGCTAGGACTACATGTGAAGCTGGAACCTGAAGGTAGAAATGTGTAAGAGTCTCCCACACAGTGCTGGTTTTAAAGAAATAAAGAGGTTGTGGAGAGAAGCTGAGCCCTGACACCATGTGGCAGGATTGGAGTCCCTGTAGACAGGACAGAGGACCGTAGTTGAAGGTGCAGCCTTGGTTGCCAGTGGAAATCCCAGCAATATTGGAGATGCCAGGACTGTGGGGTGACTACCAAGGACAGCAGGAGGAGTGAAGCAGAGTTGGTCTGGGTCTACAGAAAAGTAATGTATAGTACAGGTGGCAGAGGGGGAACAGTGGAGCTGCCCAAGCTTTTGGAGTCCAAAGATCATGAATGAGTCCAAGATGTCAGACACTGAACTACACTGTCGAACTCTGGTTTTGCTTAAGTGTGCCCAATTCTTCCGCTTTGAACTAAGAAACTACGTAGCTTATTTTGGATTTTATGGGAACTCACAGTTAAGAGACTGGATTTTTAAAGAAAACTTGAACTTTTAAATCATTGGAATTTAAAGACTGAGGAATTTTAAAGTTTGTGTTTTATATTGTGATATTAACATGAGATCTTGGGGATAAACAAAAAATAAAGGTTGTGGTCTAATAATGATGTGTTTGTGTGTCAAGTTCACAAGGGATCAATTGTGTTGGTTAGGTTTTTGTCAGTTTAACACAGACTCACCTTGAAAAAGGGAGGCTTACCTGAGGAACTGCTTTCATCAGACTGGCCTATGGCATGTTTAGGGGGCCCAGTCCACTATGAGCAGGGGTTTACCTGGGCAGGTGGGTCTAGGTTGTATAAGTAAAACCTCTGGGCAAATCAAGGGAAGCAAGTCAATAAGCAGTGTTCCCTTCATGGTCTCTGGGTCAGTTCCCTCCTCCAAGTTCCTGCTTTGCACTCCTGCCTCAGTTTCCTTTGTTGATGGAAACCCATAAACTAAATAAACACTTTCCTTTCCCAAGCTGGTTTTGGTCTTAGTTATCACAGCAACAGAGAATCAAACTGGGATGCTGAGTTTATATTTCAGTAATCACATATGATAAACAAGATAGGGTTAGCAGTATTAGTTAAGAAATGCCACAGAGACTGGAGAGGTGGCTCACTGGTTAAAAGCATTGGCTATTCATGCAGAAGACCCAGGTTCGAATCCTAGCACCCGCATGATAGTTAACAACTGTCTGTTACTGCAGTCCCAGGGGATCCAACGCCTTCTTCTTTCCTCTGCAGGTATTACACCATGCAGGTACATTTACACAGGCAGGCATAACACTTATACACATAAAATTTAAAAAAGAAAAAAAGAAATTTAAAAAGAAATGCTACAAACAAACTAATAGAAGCAAAGGAACACTAGGGAAGAATGTGATTTCTCCAGGTGCTACATTGTATTATTTTACAGATCTCACTTTCAATAAAAACAGAAAAATCTAAGAAAATAGAATCCATATGTAAGAAGAAAACACAGCATTGCTTCAGTGCAGAACGTATCAGATCCCTGATCTTCTTTGGTACTTTCCACCTGGGAAAAAATTGGAGCCATACAAAACTATTAAAGCTGTGTTTAGAAATAAATATAAAAGACAAAAGATAAAACAATAAAACTTTTAGATTAGAAGAGAATACCTTCATAGTACTGGGATTCATAAATATTAAAAAGCAGAGTTATTGGTTCATTAAACTTATGAAAAATTGCTGGACGTGGTGGCACATGCCTTTATCCCAGCACTAGGGAGATGGAAGGCAGGTAGATCTCTGTGAGACTGAGGCCAGCCTGCGCTACATAGTCAGTTCCAGGCCAGCTGGGGCTACAGAGAGATCCTACCTCAATAAAACAAAAAATATTAAATATTAAGACTAAATACTACTTACTAAAAGACAGCATAAAGTGAGGGAAATAACAGAGTAGGAATAATATATATATAAATATATAATATAATACAGAGAGAGACGAGAGAGCGAGATCTGTGGATATCTATCACCCACGTACAATATGTATACATAATTACATATACTGATATATGTACATATATTTATATTCTGAGCACATGCCTGCAGCTATAAGATCATAAGAAACTGCTGATCAAGAAGAATCATGGCTAGAAAACTTGAGCTGACTTCTCACAAAATGGGAAAAGGATAAACAAGTATCTGACACACATTAAGCATCAAGGAAATGCATATACAGAACATGAATACATTTCTAGAAAGTTCAAAATGTCGGGGATAGCAGGAGATGCTTCTGGAAGCCAGAGACTGAAAGGCTGCTTCATTCTTTCTGCTGAAATTAACTGTGTGCTTTCTTTTGCTCCTTTATTTTTACCCTTGTGGAGGTAGCATGCGCATATCACCGTGCACATGTGGAGGTCAGAGGACAACCTCAGGTGATCGTCTTCACTTTCCACCTTATTTGAAACAGGGTTTCTTGTCCACAGCTGCGTACAGCAGGCTTGCTGGCCAGTGAGCTTCCCGCGGCCCTCCTGCCTCCATCTCTTGTTTCACCATAGGAGCACTGGGATTGCACAGACATGTGCCACAGGGCCTGGCTTTACATGGGTTCTGTAAAGCATCCTTGAGTCCTCAAGCATGCTCAGCAAGAACTTCTCCCACTGAGCCGTCTTCCAGTCATTTTCATTAAGACCCTGTAACTTCAGGATCACTATAGACCTACAGCAAAAAAACAGATTAAGAAATGGCAGCTAATTTCCTTCATTTGATAAAATATATGAATTTACAGATAAAAAAAATCTTGGCATCATCTCACGTAATCAGTTCCCTCAGCTTATAAGGTCATGATGTATACGTTGAGATATTTCGCTGAGGATACTGTGCCCATCATAGAATAGAGATGCTGATGCTTTTTGAATCCCTTTATGTGGCTGTGCTCTGTCTCCTTGCTTTGGTGCTGACATCCATATGAAAAAGGCTATGCCAACCACATCCTACCTGAATTCCTTTGATAGAAATGGAATATACATATAGAGTAAATTGTCACAAATTTAAATGCTTATTATGGCCTTGAGCCAGGCTGTCCTTGGTGATTGTCCTTGATCCACGTGGGATTTGAAGTCATCAAAAGAGAAATGCATCAACAGCATCCTGACCTTCCTATGATAGTTCCCACTGTGTTCACCTAATGGGAAGATCCTGGAGGAACGACTGCTCTGACCCTCCCTGAGCTGGCAGGGGCTATCTCATGACTGATAATAAGCTACAAGCAGAAATGCTCAGGATAACTCCTGCCTTTTGCATTTCTGAAAAGGTTTCTTAAAGTATTTTATAGCATTTTCAACTAAGAGAAAGATTAAACTACAAATATCCACAAATACCAAAACAGTAAGGGGACAACTTTCTTCTTGACAAATCACCAATGACTATAAACAACAACAAAATACAGGAAAGTCTTGCTTATTGGTTCCAACATTGGGAATCCAGTATATAAAAGTCACAGTAAAGAAGTCTCGGAATCTGGGAAACTCCCCTGTGAACAGCACCCCACCCTCCACATCTGACACCGTAATGGACTCCTGCTGCTCCCCTTGCTGCCGGCCCACCTGCTATAGGACCATTTGCTACAGGACCATCTGCTGGATACCCGTCTGTATGACAGTATACAGACCCTGCAGGTTGTCATCTCCAAGTTAGGACCCTAGGCCACATTAAAAACCTTCCAAAATTCTATCAAACCAGTATTCTTAGGGTCTTGTGATTTATGTTAGGCAAGCAGATTCCATAACCATACACCTATTGTTGCATCTTGTTCATCATTAAGTGGGGAAGTTCCTTGGTCCAAAGAGATGCTCTGAAAGTCCTAGGATAATACTCTGATGATATTGTAAGCTGTGGATAGTGCTGCATACAAGGAAAGCAAAGCCTTAAGTCACACCTAGTGAGATTGCTGTCTCTTCTAATGTAGAAATGGTCTGATATCTGTGTGCCTCCATGTAGACCACTTTGTTTTCATAGTGAAGGCGTGACGTCAGTCACCACTGCTGCCAAACTGCACGTACAGCAGAAACAGTCATAGTAATGTGGGGTATGTTCAGTTGTGCAAGTGCTAGAGGACCTGAGGAGGGAGACTGGATGAATTATTCCAAACTCTCAGCAGCTGTTCAGCGCCTCCCAGAAGATGAAGGGTCCTTGGTGGTCCCTGATGTAGGATGCCAAAAGAAGACAATTTCTGCATCCACAGCTAGCTCCATCTCTATTGCTCTTCCTGCTGTTTATGTGCCTCTAATCTTCCAATCTTGTTTCTTTCCAGGCTCACACCAATCAAGCAGCAGTTTTCCCATTTGCCAGTAGCCAATGAACATCATTCCTTCAGGCTGGTCTTTCTTTTAAAAAATTAACTGTATTTACCACTTAGAGCCCTTTCTAATGAGGCTATTTTCTCTTTCCACTGCTTTTTGAGATTAGACATGTGCTTCTCTGGGACTCCTGTCATGATCAGTATCTAGACATCAGCTAAGCAAACACCTGGCAGATTCCAAGGGCCTTTACATTAGGTTTCCAGCTTCTGTGAATGAATTCTAACAGGCTATTCTAACGATGCCTTCCTACTGAGTCTCTATGAGATCCCTGAACATCTCTGCTAACTCATACAGTTCAATAATGGACTGATATACCAACTGTCATTCACCAAAGACCACATGCATGAAAAGACTGTATCATGTTGAAGACACATATAGAGTAGCATTAAATTATTATCCATTTACCTAAAAATAAGAAGAATCATCATAAAATCTTCCACATGGATTTTTTATGATTTTGACAAATCTATCATAGTATGAAAATGATTCTTGCAAACTAAGAAATCTTATTTACATGGAAAAGGATGATCCCTTTTTAAAGGTATATAAAATGTATATATCACCATAAGACAGATATGCCTACTTGCTTATCACAATTATAAATGTATCAGCTGAAATTTTTACACTGTGCTTGATATCTCTCTAGACATAAACATCTAAAAGGGAAGTCAAATAACTACCGGAAGGCCATCTTCTAAATGAAAAAAACGTGAAGTGAGTTGGAATGGCAGAGTGTTTTGTGAAATCTCTTGAATCTCATTGGAATGCTTGGCCTGCCTAAGGAACTAAGAGGCTCGGCATACGGCAGTGCTCTTCCCCGTGCTGACTTCGGATGGGCTCTGCCGGTCCTTTGTCTCTGTTTCCCCTTCACTGTTCACCACTCCTCTCTCACCTGAGAGGTATATATTAGGCTTTTTTAAAAAATAAATTGTCATCTAAACTGGAATACATTTTCCTAGCTTTGGAGTCATCTATTTCTTTTACACGTGTCTTAGTCTGTTTGTATCGCTATAACAATACATCTGAGACAGTGGTTTTTAAAAGAAACACGTTTATCTGGCTCATGATTCTGGTGTCTGAAAAGTCCAGTCTCAGAATCATCGTGGGATGAAGGCTCCTTGGCTTTCATAACATGGCAGAAATGTGAAAGGAAAGAATGTGCATTGATTACATAGTAAGAGAAGGGGAAGAGACTGAGCTAAATGGCCAAACTTGCCTTGTCACAACCTATTCTCTCAGGAACTGACTCAGTCTCATAAAACCTGATCCACTCCCTGGAGCCATTATCAATCCATTCATTAAGGTCAGGCCCCATGGTCTAATGACAAGACTTCACTTCTTAAAGATACCATTACTTCAGTACTGCCAAACCAGGGACCAAGATTCCAGCACATGAACTTTGGAGAGACAAAGGTTTGGGATACTGTTGCCTAATTCCACCCTGTGGGGCCACAGAACAGTTTAGTCTAATGACTGTGGTTCATGTTCACAGCCACCAATAATGCTGTTGGTATGTGGTTTGGGTGGGAAAGTGCTCTCAATAAAACCAATACAAAGAACCACATCACAAACTGAATCACAGGAAAGTGAGGAATCTTGACAGATTGATAGACACCTTTATTAGAGAAGGTAAAAGAAATACAGTCAGAACAGAAAATTAAATTCTGAAGATGTAATATGTCCCATACAACATAAAAGTTAATCAAATTCAGTGCCACAGACATGCGATCATAACCACACTGACTTGTTCTCAGAAATGCAAAGTTGTAGAATGATTTAAATATTAATAATTGCTTTAATAACACTTACTGAAAACCAAAATAATTATAATGCCATCCCAATGCACAAAGAAAAGACAAGCTATATCAATTTCAACATATT
>NW_008340203.1:826950-860900 GCF_000622305.1 Nannospalax galili
AAACATTAACCATTGTCCCTGCTATATCAAGTATATAAATATATATATATCTATTATAGTTATTATATATCCATTGTATCTATTATAGTCATGGTAGGTTATTTAAAATCCCTGGAAAGTCACGCTGGTCTACATAGTAAGTTCCAGGCCAGCTGGAGCTATAGGAAGACCCTGTCTCCAAGCAACAACAAAACAAACCCAAAACCAAAACAAAGCAAAACTATTATCCAGACATGGTGGTGCACGCCTTTAATCCCAGCACTTGGGAGGCAGAAGCAGGTGGATCTCTATGAGATCAAGGCCAGCCTGGTCTTACATAGCAAGTTCCAGGCCACCTAAGGCTACAGGGCGACCCTGTCTCAAAACAAAAACAAACGAAAAACAAAGCTGAAATAAAATCCCTTGAAAAGCATTGCTGATAAACGACTGAAAACAGAAAGGGAGTTTGGATAGAAGAGGGTTACACAGGAACTGAAAACTGAGCAGTCTCTTGCAGAGCACAGCCACACTGCTTCCTGTCTGCCCCCTTTCTGAATTACTCACCAAGGTGTACCTCTTTCCTCCTTTCTACCCTGTTATATGCACACTTCCCCAATATCTTGGGCTCTCCCAAGCCCCGTGGGGCTGCCTGCTACCACATGGCTGACCCCATGCCGGCTTACCTCAAAAGGCATGGGTCTTGTTCCTTCTCTTCTTTCTTCTCCTCCTTCTGGGCAACTGCCAAGACTTACTGCTTGCCTACCCTGAAGGTTTTTCATTTAAACTCTATTAAAGTTGTCGTCCAGTTTATGTTTGAGTCCGTTCTTAATTCTTTTATTAATGAATCTAAGAACCCCAAGAGTGCCCTCAATATTTCCATTATCAACTGATGACCACAAGGAAGCACCTTAAATTTTCTGGTAACATGTTTTATGGCCTGTAAATGGATATTACAGAAGTTTCTCTGAGGAAACCATACTCTAATACCTTAGAAGACACCTGGTAGGGACCTCACAGGTCTGTAGCCACTTCAACAGCTATCAAAGGGACTGAAAGCAGATCCTGGCTTCATCACTCTTGAGTCAAGCTTTGGGGGCTAGAGGAAAAATGAGGAGGAGCCCAACGGATAGATGCTCTTATGAGCCCTCAAGATATTGTAACTTTGATTTGGACATTTTAAAAATACCCTCTGTTCTGGCTTCTGTTGGGTGTCTGCCTGGGGTTCAGAATACTAATGGCTCTCGCCTTTACTTTTCCCGCGTGTTTCTTCCCACGTGCCAGGTAAGCCTGTCCTTTCCTTTCTACTGGTTATTATATAAATGGAGATAGTGATGCATGTTGGGGTCTATTAGATAGGCCCACAGGACTGCCACATCTGATGTCCTCATCCAGTTCCAAAAAGCCGTATCAGTCATTGTCCTGATTCCCTAATGGCAGTTGGGGTTACCTCTTCAGAGGGGAAACGATGAGAACAGGAGATAGAAACTGAACAGGCAACTGTAGGAAGGGACCCCAAAAGCAGAAGTTCCAGAAATGTCCTTGGTTGTCTGGCCAGGAATGCCAGAAGGAACCAGCCATAGCTCCAGTTCCAAGGAATCTGATGCCCTCTTCTAACCTCCGTGGGCATTGTGTGACATGGGTGAACTTACACACAAGCAGGCAATATACTCATATACATAAAATAAGAATGATAAATAAAATATTCCATGACCTGGCTAAGGGACCACCTCTGAGGAAGACAGGACCACAAAAAGACACCTCAGAAATTCCCATACCAGAACTATTTTTAATATTTCAATAGTCTCAAATTACAAGAGTGCCACATTTTTACAAACAATAGAGGAACTTGTGTCATATCCAGTTACAGGGGGACTGTGAAATGGTGACACCGAAAGAACTACCTGGATGAATGTAGGATAATAACACACATAAAGAGTAGTAAATTCTGTGCCATTTCATTCATAAAAAGTTTAAAACAGCTGGAAGTGACCTATGAGATTGTTGAATCAATAAATAAAGGATGTACTTATGGGATGAGTGAGACTACTTCAGAGGACAGAGTTAAGTTCTGTCTCAGTGTGGTTCTAATGCTGTGGGTACGTTCATCTTGTGATTGAGTTTAAAAAACTGATGATTTCAGCACTTTTTAAGTGAATACTATACCTCAAAAAAGCTGGAAACATTTTTAAATGCATAGATAATCTAGACATCATCTCTAAATAATGTTTTCACTAACTAGAAAGAACAAAAGAAAGAAAAGAGGAAAAGTGAAGTCTGTCCCCCAAGATTACTGAGTCTGTTACTTAACACTGATAGCACTAGAATCACCAACACATTTTATAGTCCTAGAATTTTCGCCAGTTGATCCAGGCCCCACAAGTATGTATTCTTCATTCTGTAAGGTTTTTTAGCATGGTGCAAATAATACTGGTCACTGAGGTTGAGAGTTCGATGGATTTTTTTTTATATTTTACTTATTATTTTTATTTTATGTGTATGTGTATATTGCCGGCATGTAGGTAAGTGCACCCGTGTTGTCCAATGCCCGTGGAGGACAGAGAGGCTGCCAGATCCCCTGGAACTGGAGTTATGGACAGTTGTTAGCTGCCATATCGGTGCTGGGATTAGAACTCGGGCTTTGTGCAAGAATAGTCAGTGTTCTTAACCACTGAGCCATCTCTCCAGCCCCCGATGGATGGTTTTTAGTCCTAGTGTGATCCTCTGCTTCTACTCACTTGCTCTGGAAATGCATTTACCAAACATCTTCCCAAATGCTTTGCTACACTCAGGACACATAGGTGGAGAGGCTGGTACAGAGACACAGGACCACCCTACTCGAGTCCAACTTTTATGGGTGAATAGACATGGAACCAGGCATTCAGTTCCTCACTGGGAAGATCACACAATCAGGTACCTCCCCAGAAACAACTTACTAATCTAAATACAAAGGAACAAAGCTGTAGGGGGGCAACTGCCCTGATCCTCCCAAGCAAGAGGAAACACCACAGGACCAGATGATGATGAGAACACTGTTGATGGGTGACTCCCTCTTTTTATCTGAAACAGCTGTTATGAGTTAACCTCAACTCAGAAACAGATTAAACACTTTCAGAAAGAACTCACAACATTTACGGGACAACTTCCTTCTTGCCAATTCCCAATCTGAATATGGAAATGATACAATTAAGGAAAATGTCTACTGATTGGTACACACCGTGGGAGCCCCATGTATGAAAGGCTCGTGTTGGAAGAAGTCACTATAGTTTGGAAACACTGCCAACAAGACCGCGCCTCCTATCTGACACCATGACCACCTCCTGCTGCTCCCCTTGCTGCCAGCCCACCTGCTGCAGAACCACCTGCTGTAGAACCACCTGCTGGAAGCCAACCTGTGTGACCAGCTGCTGCCAGCCCAGCTGCTGTGGGTCCAGCTGCTGCCAGCCCTGCTGTCAAACCACCTGCTGCAAGACCACTTGCTGTAAATCAACTCGTATGACCAATTGCTTCTGCACACCCTGCTGCCAGCCCAGCTGTTGTGAGCCCAGCTGCTGCCCACCTTGCTGTCCCCCAAGCTGCTGCTGCCAACTCTGCTGCCAGCCCAGCTGCTGTGGGTTCAGCTGCTACCAGCCTTGCTGCTGCCCAACTTGCTATGAAATCACCTGCTGCAGGACCACCTGCTGTAAACCAACCTGTGTGACCAGCTGCTGCACCACGCCCTGATGCAAACCCTGTTGCTGCCAGCCCTGCTGTTTGTAGGTGTAGAGAGCACCTTATCCTGATGTTCTTCTTTGCTATGCCCTGAGGACCCAAGAGCATCTTCATACATCCTAAATTTGTAGCTACGCCTGAGCTTTGATTCCTAAGGCAATGACTTCATTTGACTCTTAAGGCAAACTCTTCTCTATACATACATGAGGAAAACAAATCTTCATTACTTTCTTAAAGGTTTTGAAACTGATCAATAATCTCCATAATCATGTTTTCTTTTTCGCAGCGTAGTACCTTATTTCTTTGTATCCTGATTTCTTTATTTTCATATTCATTTTACATTATCTTCTTAATGGCAGCAATTCTTACCTACCTGTTTTTAATAAATTATGAACCATTTACCATTCCATGCTGTGCTTTGTTTTATTGGGCGCCTTTATTAACACGGGATTTTCAGACACATTTCATACTGTGCTAGTTTCTGTCACTGTGATGATATACATGAAATAAGAGTGGAAAGATATATTTTGGATCGTGTTCACTTGCTCCATTGTGAACATCCTCTCTGTCTGTGATCAGGCAGAACAACATGGCAACATGGAGGCATGATGGAGCAGCCAGGAAGAAGGGTTAGAATGAGAGAAAGAGAGAGACAGAGAGAGATACACAGAGAGAGTCAGAGAGAGAGAGAGAGAGAGAGAGAGAGAGAGAGAGAGAGAGGAACAAGATGTACCTTGCAAAGGCATTACTTTAACAACTTACTTCCCCTAAGTAAACCTCACCTCCTGGAAGTCCAACAGGCTATGAACTCAGCAGTGGGCTAACCCATTGTTGAAGTTAGCTTCTTCATGACCCAGTCACCTCTTAGCACCACCAACTGAGGACCAAATCTGCAACACAGGAGGAGCCTGTCAGGGGTCACTTCCTGTCTGAACCACGACACGCAGCTCGGACATTACTCATTCTGAACTTCACAGCAGCCTCCATTTTTCAGATGAGAGTAGTTTCTCCTTTTTTGAAGCTTTAGAAAGAGGTCAAAGTACCTGTATTTTTAATAATTTCTTGACATGGTAAAAGAATCTTACATTACAATCCAAGGGCGGTAGGGTGAGGAAGGGCAGTGGAACAATCAAACAAAAAGGGAAACTGAGAAACACATGGTTGGAGGAAGGAAGGGGTTTAGCTGGAAGGGATCTGAGGGGTGGATAGGAGTACTGCCCAACTAAAATGCAATTGGTTTGTTACTGAGCACTATTCATGGAAGAGAGCATCCGACTCCTCTTCTACAGAACACTGGGAGTGAAAGGGACGCATCCCGGGTGGAAATAATGACGGAGTTGGAAGACAGACAGAGAAGAAAAGTCAGACAGATGCTGAGTCACTGGCAGGGTGGCTGCAGGAATCAACTCTCATTAGTGAGAGAATAAGAAAAGCGGGGGGCTCACAGGGTTAACAGAAAGGCTGGAACAAGTGACATCTCTGGAAGATTCGAGAGAGGAGGCAACTCTTCTATGGGTTTCATTTGCACAGCATATTTATACACACACACAAATGTGCATGTGTATATGTGCACACACACATATACACAAAATTACTGCTTTCCCTGGAAGCACAATTCTATAAATAAAGAGAAATGTTTCCCAGAGGAAAAGGAGCAGCATCATTCGGACCTCACACCCTGTCTCAATGTACGACTGCCCTGGGAGAAGGCAAGCAAGAGTCGGAGGACAAGCCTTTGCATAACACCAAAAAGAACCTGAGTCACAGAAGAAGGGGCCTTCATCAGCTCTCTGCTTCTCGGCTCTTGGTTCTCCTTCAACTTACCCTGGGCACCAAGCGGCTACATTATCAGGAGAGGATGGGCCTGGGTCTTCTGCCTGGGTGGATGGCTAAGATAACTATCACCTGCTGAAAGGTGTGTGTATATGACAGGGGCTGAGGGGGTTGGGGTGCAGGAAGGAGGGCTATGCTATGTTCTATAAAGAGTAGGAGGCATGCATGCATGTCCCTGTGTACATACATGTGCATGTGAAAACCCCGTTACAAAAACTTCCAAAGGCACTCTAGGAACTCAGCTGAAGGTTTAACGTGTCCCTTGTCATGCTCAGATTCAAGGTGGGATGTATGGAAATGGAAAGCCCTAAGTGATCACCAGGGCAACTGTGGCAGGAAGGACCCAATGTCCCAGAGAAGCAAGAGACACTAGCCTTATGACAGGAAGAGAGATGTTTCTTCTACCTCTGCTACCCCAGGTCCTAGAAAACCCTTAACACTTTCCATACAGTTCCTTCAGCTTTTAACCAACTAATCAAAAGGAAGAAAACACAAAACTTAGAAGACAGGAAGGAGGGAGAGAAGGGGAGAACGAGAACCACACAAGTTTTCTTGTGCCAGCATCTTGCACAAACCTGGAGTTCTCCAGAAATTAGGACAGGCTGGGTGTGGGGTATTAGGGAAGGAGACAGAAGAGTTCCTGAGGCCTGATAAAAGAGGTAAACACATCACAGAACTAGGTGAGTTTCATTAGACTAACTAAAAACAGAGAGGTGTGATCACTATTTCCAGCCAGTTTCCCCATCGCGATCGTCATGTAACAAACCAAGGCAGTATCGGTCTTGAGCCAGACTTACAGAGTCCCCTGGCCCTGGCCCTGGCCCTCAGTACAATGTCTCTGCATTGCTGCTCCGGGGCCGTTTGATCTTCTCGATATTTTTCAGGATCATGTCATACTGAGTGACATATTCATTCCTCAGCCCTGATATGAAGAGTGGAGGCTGATGCACTCTTTTCATCAGTTTCTCTTACTATAAACTTCCCTTCTTCATAAAGTTAGTTCAGGAATTTTCTGGATAAAAAGAATTAATACCTTCCTGGTTTGCTCCCAGAAGAGATTCTGGGAAGATTCAAGGGCAAGTAGTTTATTGGGACATTCAGATCACACTTGTACAGAATGGGGAAACTGATATAGGATGAGCACATAATGGAGACGGAATCACAATGGCCAACTGAAGTTTAAACTAAAGGGAAATCTATCACAAGTGAAGAGAAACACATATTTTAGAACTACCCCATTTCAGGAATGAGAGAGCCAAACCTTTACAAATCAATACTTCAAAATCCTGGATTAGTGTTTTTCTTGGTATGGCATGTATAGGGAACACGGGTTTGTGTGTGTGTGTGTGTGTGTGTGTGTGTGTGTGTGTGTGTGTGTTACGATGAAAGAGTTCTTGGACACAGAGGTGCAGATTCAAGCACATAGAAACTGGACTGGGTACACTGCGGTCCAAGGCATACAGGTTGGCATAATGAAACCAAATCCACCATTTACAATCTGCTACATTCAAATACAATCTTTTCTTAAATGTGACACTGAGTCATGAAGTCTAAAAGAAGAAGGAGAAGAAAGGGAAGTAGAAAGAGCAAGAGACAGAGAGAGACAGAGAGAGAGAGAGAGAGAGAGAGAAGCATACCAGTGAAACAAACAATACTGCTATTGTAAAATGCAATGAGACCATCACTCTATCAACTGCCACCAACCTTCTTCTCCCTTCATACTGGCCTGCACTTCTGTTGGTCTAGATAACTGTCTGACAGAGTAACCTAGATCTTTCTGCCTGATGGGTCTGGGCCTCTGCCTATTACACCATTGTAACCTGTGGTTTTTATTGGGTATGGCCATGCGTAAAGTCAAATTTACTTCTGGGAGGCCTGTGCTATGCATGCTCTCAGCTTTCAGACTCACTGGGAGGTGCACTGTGACCCTCTCTCCCCACGCTGTCCTTATGACAAAAAATACAGTTTAGGGATAAAGGTATTTATTCGAGTTTCCATGCAGAGTTTGTGATGTCTGGAAGGAAGTTACTTGCAAAGGCATGTATGGTGGGCTTTTTTTCCCTCCATCTTGGCTGAGCTTTCCAGATCCGCAGCTGCCAGATAGTGAAACTCCCACCGCCTCCTTTCCTTCTCGTGTGTTTATCCTTAGATGCACGCCCTCGTGGATTTGAGGCTGACTGATTGGGTAGGAGGGCTGACTGTCTCCCTTCTTTCCTATAGAGTCACCTAGGGTTCAGACATCCAGCTGTTGCTAGTTCTTTCAGAGGACACACCTATCCAACACTCTGGCTCTTACAATCTTTTCTGCCATCTCTTCTGCAAGTCTCTGAGCCTTGGAAGAGGAGACAGATGTGGGATGATCTTTCTTTTACTGTGGCAAGATGTTGAACTCTTGGGCCTTTTCATCATTGTTCTCAAGACATGGCTGTTGATTCATCTCAGTGGAATCTTTCCTACTATAAAGACAAATGAAAAGAAGCAGGAACATCTAAACAAACATTGATGGTCATAGTAATTGAACCTATGGGTGTAAAAGCAAATGCTTAGAAGCTACCTTAACAGGTGTATTATAATCATCTGATAAAATACTTGGAGTGGCTTCCCCATTGGGACCTGTAGCCTTCCCTGCCACAGGGGGTTGGCCTGGTCTACAGCACCAGATGTGTGTTCCACCCTTAGGGGTGGGCCTTATCCAATTAGAAATTTGCTGGTTGTTCGTATGTTAGTTGAGCTGTTATTGAACTAGCAAGCATTACTTGGCATGTCAACAGTGTGCAGCACGTGCGGTCCATTGTTGGGCAGAATTATAGGTGATCCTTCTCCCCTAGCCATTTGCATAGCGCCTTCCGGCACTATGAAAGCCATCCAACCAGTGGCATGGAGTTTTCAGCTTAGTTTTTCTCGGTTTCTCCTTCTTCCATGCTCATATCATGCAGTGTCTTGAGAAATATGGCCTTACTGACCTTTCCTAGTGTACAACTGACATTAGGGGCAATAGCCTCAGTTAATTTGAGGACCTCTAGAATTTCTCTGGCCAACAGCTCATAGGGGGAAACCCACCCCTGGCACTGGAATCTTTACTTAACAATCGTACAGTTTTGGGAGCCTTTGCTTTTATTTTCATACAAGATCAGGCTGTTGTAGACTTCTCCCAAGCATTCTGGTGGTATCACTTGTGTCTTACCCAACCATAACGCTCCCAAGAATTTTATAGCCTTAGCTGGCCTTTGTTTCTTCAGGTGTACTCGATATCTCTCAAATTGGTTTCACATCTGTAAAACACTCAGAGGTTGACATCATATATTAAATCAAACATAGACAAGGTCTAACACAGCATGGAAAGATTTTATCCATTTGTATTGTTTTCTCAATAGATTTCTGTTGGGTACCATAGCATGGATAAGAGGCATTAACTTGGTTAGTTTTTTACTATCATTAGTTATGCCCTTGGAGTCATTTCACATTTTGGGGATTTTACATGGAGCCTCCCGGTATTCTTTTATCCTTGATAAACTCATGGGTGCTGGCTCAAGTTGCCTGACCCCACACCAGGATAAGGAGGTGGAGAGTCCCTCTTGTCCCTGCTCCACCTTTGGTTGCCTAGGTCAGGTAGTCCCTGGGTCTGTTTCCTGCCTGTAGCTATATCTGCCGTCTCTCTATTGACCCATACTTGGCTTCTGGGGGAGGCCCCGGTAGGGAAAACTGCCTCCACCAGGAACTTGGGTTAGACATAAATCTTGTCACATCCGCCTTTGAGTAACCCAAATGAACGTCTTTTTCTGTTTTGTAACTTGTAGGTTGTTCTATTATTTACAGACACATTTTACATGCTGGTTTGAGTCACTTAGATCTATTAAAGCCTCCTTTACTTTACAAAGATCCTGCACCATTAAGGGACTTAGCAAAACCATTCAAGTTCCATACCATTCTCAAGGTTCCTGTTGAATTAAGTTTTTCTTTAAATCTCTGGTGAACACAGTCCTATCAGGTTCAGCGAACTGGGCATCATATATTGCTTTTCTTATACCTAGTTCTCTCAGTAATGCCTGTCCCTCTTCTATGATCCTTCAGCCTCTGCTAACCCTGGGAGCCTCCACTGGTGATGACCAAGTATCTTTAATGCCTTGCACAAACCATTTCATTAGAGACTGCTCCCCTCTGTATTGGCCTAGTTTACCCAGCCTATGTCTCAAGGAGGGATGGGTGGTTACATAACTCAGTTTTGTTGCTTCTGAAACATTCAGAATAATATTATTTGCTCCCAGGTACCATATCCTCACAAGCCATGTAGTTAAGGGCTCCTTCATTGTGTGTTTGAAAGTCTTTCCTAGTTCCAGCAGCTCCAGTGTGGAATATTTTCTGCTGGCTACAGTATTTTTAATGCTTTCATCAGCATGTTAAAACGTGACTTTTTTCTCATTTTGTATTAAAAGTTGAATCTGAGGGGCATCTTTAGCTATTTCTAAGTCCTTCCCTTCTATTAAGGAAGGGCAAGTTATAGTCTTCAGTCCCCGCCCCCCGAAGCAGTTTACTTGCAAGTTTTGAGGCCAATACTGAATTAGCCAGTAATTCCTTCCTTGTGTTTTCAGTCTCCCCTTGGGCTATTGGGGCTATTGTCTCTGTCTCCCAAGTGGCCAGGCACCTTCGGAGACTGCATTTTTTTTCTTTTGATCCCAGTTCTGCTTCCATAGCTTGTAAAATTTTTTCTAGACCTTCCACAGTCCTTACAGAATTTTCATACATGTACGGCAATGACTCCCATCACTTCAGCAGCTACACTAATTTATGCCATTTACAAGATGGTGGCCACCCGGGGACTCCCCCACTGAACTCATCCACTTAAGTGGCCTCGTTTTAGTTACATATCGAATTTTCCATTGCATAAGCCATGTGACTATTGTCCACACTCTCCCCTCCCCCACTTTTCTTTGGTCTTTTTTCCATATCAGAGACATCATCATTGCTCTTCTCAAATTCCTCCAGTTTGTTGTATCCTGTATATCCTGCCGACTGTGCCAATTGTAAAGCCAAAGTTACTTCCAGGAGATCCATGCTGTGTGTACTCTTGGCTTTCAGGCCCACTGGGATGTGTGCTGAAACCCTCTCTCCCCATGCTGTCCTTATGATAAAAGTTACACTTTGGCAAATAAAGATATTTATTTGGGTTTCCTTACAGAGTTTGTGATGTCCAGGAGGGGGTTACTTACAAGGACGTGCAACATGGTCTTTTTTCCCAACATCTTGGCTGAACATTCCAGATCTGTGGCCACCAGCCCATCTGCCCAAGATGGCAAAACTCCCACTGCCTTCCTGGCTTCTTATGTGTCTATCCTTAGACCCTCCTCCTTGTGGATTTGTGGCTGACTGATTGGGTGGGAAGGGTGACTGTCTCCTTTCCTTTCTACAGAGTCTCTTAGGGTTCAGGCATCCAGCTGTTGCTAATTCTTTTGGAGGATAGGCCTATCCAACATTATGCTATGACACAGTTCAGTGATATGGGTTGATTTGTGCCTCTCAAAATGCATATTCAAATCGTGTCACTAAGGAGGTAAATAGCTAAGATGAGGTCATACTGGGAGGTTTTCAGTTGCTAATTCTGTATGACCGGTATCAGTATAGCAAGGAGACAAACACATACAGTGGGAAGCTGATATAAGAAGACAGAGGTCTACAAGTGAAGGAACTGGACAGAGATGTTCATCATAGATAGAAAACACCTGCTGACACCTTAACGTCAGCCTAATAACCTACAGAAATGCTGGTCAATTGATTTAAGCCACTTTATATCTGTTTTTTCCTGGCCATTCTAATAATCAAGTACACCCACTTAATCCCCAACCACAAAGGTACAGATTTATTCTCTGCATACTTTACAGCTTCAGGATAATTATTCCTCAATAAATAGTCCTTCATTTCTCTTACTGCTTGTCTGCTACATGACAAGTACAAAATTCAGATGTCACAATGTTACTGTGGATTATGTCCTGTGGTAGAGATGCCTGGGAAACAAACACTTAACCTAGTAAGTTTAAAAATAGATTAGAATGAAAACAGCCATGTTGTGACTGAAGATTAATATTTAATTACAGTTCAGAAATTCATGTCTAAAACTGGGAGACACCGGGGAAATGACCTTCTCCTATGCAGTGCTAAGCCAGGCATTGTCAGCTACTACATCTGTACTTCTTCAGACTGAAAACATCCATGGCTGACCACCCCACCACTGCCCTTTAAGAAACATGGATTCACTTCTTTTTATATAATTTTTTTATTTTAAGTTGAATTTTATACAATGTACTTTGACCACTTTTAGATCCCCTTCCCCATCTGCACTCCCCACCCAGTTTCATTATATTATATATATAAAGGCCTATAGCCTATAGAGTCAAGTTTGTGTCCCCAAATGCCCTTTGGTGTGGGTCCATCCCCTGGAGCCTGATCAACCTAACAAGGGTCTCACCCTTAAACTAGAATGACTCACTCTCTCCCAGAAGCCATTGGTTTTCAATAGTTCCTTGGGTAGGGCTGGGACCTCTTAGCTTCTTCCCCATGTCTATGTCGTAATTTTCTCTGGTTTGAGCCTGTGGGACTTGTGCATGCTGTCGTTGTCACCTCACCATTGCTGTCAGTTCCTGTGAGTAAGTGCCCGGCTGTCTCGAAAACCCTGTTTCCCTGTGGTCATCCACCACCTCTGGAATGAACACCCCCTTTTGAAGCTGTTGATCAGGGGTCCCAAAGACTCTCAAACAATACTGGTTATTGCTCCTGCTCTTGATTACTTACCAGAACTTTACAGTAAGACACTATTGCTCTTCAGATAGTACATACATTAGCTGTAGAACAAAGGGCAATAAAGCTTGGGATGACTTAAAAGCTTCACCTTTACTGGCTAACTTTCAAAGTGCTAGAAGGTGCTGTAGATTATAACAGAAGGGAACATTAATCATCAACTTTACCCAGCTGTGAATCCTGCAAGCTACAACTGGCCTGACAAGATATGTCCACTAATACAATAGTGGTACAAATATTATGGTAGTAACCAACCACTTTCTACTTGGATTTATGGTTCACTTCATAAGATAGAGCCCATTCTTGACACTGATATCAGGCTTAGGAACCTGTATCTAGACAGATCACAGACCATAGGAGAGAGCCTACTAACTATTATTCTGCTAAATAGATGTACTATTAAACTGTTAACAGCTTTGCTATTCTAGTAGATTAATGCATCTCTCATCTCTCACCAGAGAAGCATTCTTATGCAGCAGATGATGATTAACACAAAGAACCACAACTGGCCAATGTGCAGAGAATAAGAGGCTGCAGAGTGCTTATCTCTGAATAGGATGCCTCTATCAAACTTCTGCCTCCCAAAGCTCAGAGGTCGTTGAAGAAGAAGGGGCAGAAAATTCGTATTTTTTTACGTTTTTTTTTTTTGAGAACTTCATACATGAGTACTGTGTTTAAATCATTTCTACACATTCCACTCCCCCTCCCAAATCCTCCCATGTCACCCCCCACTCCCTCTCAATTTCTTGTCCTTTTCTCTTATTATTATTGTTACACATAATGCACTGAGTTCTGTTATTGGTGCTCATGTATACATGTGCTATGGCTGACATTCATTTCAAAAAATATCCATAAGCAGGCTAAATAAATACTGCCAATCTTGAAATCATTCTTTCTCTCTTTAATGTACTTTTTCATAATATTCTCTGATTCTCTCCATGTCTCTCTTAAGTTCCAACTTCAAAAGACAGCTTCATCTCTGATTTTCCTGTTTTTCTTTTCTTTTTTCTTTTTTTTTAACTCAAGTGTAGGCCCCAAATTGCAGTGGTTACCATGTGTTAATATAAACTGCTTCCATGTTGGGTAAATCAAGATCAGTGGTCACCCACACCCTTGAAAATCCTTCTTCTGCCTCTAGCCACCTGCTCGACATGCTGTTCTAGTTAGCGTTAACTGTCAACTTGACACAGCCTGAGTCACCTGAGAAGAGAGCCTCCATCGAGAAACTTCCCAGATCAGATAGGCCTGTGGGCATGTCTGTGAAAGATTGTCTTGAATTTCAATTGACGTACAGGACCCAGTCCACTGTGGGCAGTATCATTCCTTGAGTAGGGAATCCTGGGCTGTATAAAAGAAAGCTAGCTGAGCATGAGCCTGTGAGCAAATCAGCAGTCAGAGTTCTTCCATGGTTTTTGTTCCCTGTTCCTGCTTGAATTCTTGTTCCAACTTTCCTTGATGATGAACTGTGGTCTGGAATTCTAAGCTAAAATAAACCCTTTCCATCTCTAAGTTGCTTATGGTTAGTTTTGGTCTGTTGTTTTTTATCACAGCAACAAAAAGAAACTAGAACACGTGGGGGACACAATTTAACAAATAACCCATTCCCATACACCCTTGACACACCCAGGCATACAGAGAAAGAAACTGGTACTGACACGTGCCTGGACTACTCTTGAGTCAGACTTTCATGGGTGAACGGAAATAGAACCAGGTATTCAGTTCACCAGTGGGAAGATCACATAATCATGTTCCTCCCCAGAAGCCCTTACTAATCCAAGAACAGCCAAAGGAACAAAGTCACAGAGGGGCCGCTGCCCTGACCCTCCTGGGCTGCAGGAGACACCACAGGACCAGATGATGAGCAAGAACACTGCTGATGGGTGACTCCCTCCTTTTATCTGAAACAGTTGTTTTGAGTTAATTCCAACTTGGAAACAGATTAAACACTTTCTAAAAGAACTCAGAACATTTAGGGGGCAACGTCCTCCTTGCCAATTCCCAATCTGAATATGGAAATGATACAAACAAGGAAAATGCCTGCTGATTGGTGCACACCTTGGGAGCCCCATGTATGAAAGGCTCCGGCAGGAAGAAGCCATCATATTTTGGAAAACACTGTCAACAAGATCCTACCACCACCTCCACATCTGACACCATGACCACCTCCTGCTGCTCCCCTTGCTGCCAGCCCACCTGCTGCAGAACCACCTGCTGCAGGACCACCTGCCGAAAGCCAACCTGTGTGACCAGCTGCTGTGGGTCCAGCTGCTGCCAACCCTGATGCCAGCCCAGCTGTTGTGAAACCACCTGCTGCCCCAGCTGTTGCTACACATCCTGCTGCCAGTGCCAGTCAGCTTGGTCTGGTCCTGTGTACTGCACCAAAACCTGCTACTGCCCTATTTTTGTCTGCATGCCTGGTTGCCCTTCCCAAGACTGTGGGTCCAGCTGCTGTCAGCCTTGCTGCTGTTAAGCAACTCTCTGAAAGGCCCACAACTACCCATCAAAACTTCTACTGAAAAACCTAGGCGCCATGAGGCCACCTGATAGGAATGCCTGACAAGAGGTCAAGCATTGAGAAACTAGCTTATCAGAAAAACAGGACGTAGTGGTCAAGCCATCTGCATCTGGCAATCCCCGGGGCTCGATACCAGGAAATCAGGAAATAACATCTGTACCATAAGTCACCCACCCAGAATTTAGCAACTTAACTTCCTCATGCTTTATACTCATTTGAATGGGCCAATAACCATGCTTCTGCTTCTGTACCCCGCTTCTGCTCTATAAAAGTGCCAAAACCCAGCATGGGGGCACGCAAGTCCTCCGAGGAGACTTTGTGCCCACAGGTACCTGTGTACTAAATAAACCTCTTGCTGTTGCAACCCGAAGGCTGACTTGTCCTCAGTGGTTTCACTCTTACACTACCAACTGACTCGCCAGACCTACACAAATTCACTTCTTACCTTTGTTCAAAACCTTTGAGCTACGACCAGAAATCTAGGGTCACTTTTTTAAAACCATGTGAATTCTTTGAGGGCATATAGATTTCTTCACTCCTGCTCTCTTCTTCCATGGGGCTTGGCTTGTGGCTCTTGTGCTGGCTTCTTAGACACTTGATACAGTGGTCTAGATTTGGTGAAATCCTGAATCTATGATCTTTACTCTTCCTCTAAATGACAGGAAAATATTATATATATATATGCCATACATCAAGCCAGTAGTGGTGATGCAACCCTTTAATCCCCGCACTCCAGAGGCAGAGGCAGGTGGATGTCTGTGAGTTTAAGGCCAGCCTGGTCTACATAGTGAGTTCCAGGCCAGCTGGGGCTACAGGGAGATCTTGTCTCAAAAAAGACCCCCTGAAAATGTCATACATCTATGCAGCTGATGAATCATATTTGTAATCATGTTTTCTTTTGCAGTGCACTCCAGACTTTTGTGTGCTGCCTTTTCCTTCTTAAACACTTGTAGCTATCTCCCTAAATATGGGAAACTTCCATAAATTCTTAATAAATTCTGTACCATAATTCATTCCAGGTTGTCTGCCTGAATTCTACATGATCAATAGATAGTCTCGTAGACTTCATTGCATCACACACCATAGGCTCAATGCTGTCTAGAAGATCCTACATGAGGGTTTTATTTTTTATGTGTTTGAATGTATTGCCTGCATGTGTGTAAGTGCAACCATGTCATGCAATGCCCACAGAGGCCAAAAGAAGGCATCAGATCCCCTGGAACTAGAGTTAAAGACAACTGTTAGCCACCATGTGGATGCTTGGAATCGAACCTGGGTCCTTTGCAACAGCAGCCTGTGCTCTTAACTGCTGAGCCATCTCTCCAGCCTAGAAATTGTTCCTTTATTGTTAACAATTTCATCCATATGTAAAATGCAATGTGATCATATTCACCTCAAATTTCCCTCTCTTTTGCGGATTTATTTTTATTTTATGTGTATGAAAACAACCAATACTTGTCTTTCATAGGGAAAAGGAGACCTTATATACTGTTGTTGATTTTAATTATTTTGTGAGCACCTGATGTGAGTTCACTTGATCCGATGGTATTTCTATTTGTACTTTTTTCAAGAGCCTCTGTACAATTTCACATTAGCCTCTGAATCATTTCACATCCCTACCATTGTTACAGGTGCCAGATTCCCCACAAACACATCAACACCCTGCTGCTGTGGGTCCAGCTGCTGTCAACCATGCTTTACTCCGGTTGCTGCAGGACACTCTGCTGCCAGCCCTGCTGCCAACCAACTTTCTATGAAACCACCTCTGCAATATCACCTGCTTTAAATTGACCCGTGTGAACATATATTTCAGTATACCCTGCTTCAAACCAAGCTTCTGTGAGTTCAGCTACTGACCAACACCCCGAAACACCAATATATGTATAATCAATCTACTTTCAATGGATTCCCCAAACCTGCACAAATTTACTCCATCCATACATTTGTTTGTAAAAAATCAGTCTCTTAGTCACTCACTTTCATAAGAACCTGTGAATGCCCTTGAGGTCGTGCAGACCTCTCCTCTCTGTCCTTCTGCTGGTCTCATGGCTCTTGCCCCACAGGAGAATGAAGTCCACCTAGAATAGAACTCACAATACAGAAAGATCAGTGTGGATGGGAGGATACTTTTTAAGGAAGGCTGCCTGTAAGAAGGTTCTCACATAAAAACTGAAGCGTGCAGTAGGAAGAGGGGACAAGGGATAGGTGTGGGTGAAGGGGTGGAGAGTTAAATATGACCAAAGAATCTTATGTATGAAATCTTATGAAAATGCCATATTGAAAGCCTTTTATTTTGTACAACTAGTACATGCTAATAAACTATCATACTAAATTTATATGAATAAAAGAGAACAGCAAAACCTTTAAGTGACTTCCACGTGCAAATCTCAATGTAGAAGCACAAGAAAAGGGAAAATACATAACCATGAAAATGAAGTTCTACAGGGAAAATTAGAAAAGCCTTAAAGAAATTGAGGGGGTTGGAGAGATGGCTCAGAAGTTAAGAGTACTGACTGTTCGTGCAAAGGACCTGGGTTTGGTTCCCAGCATCCACATGGTGGCTATAATAACTGTCTATAACTCCAGTTCCAGGGGATCTAACACCCTCTTCTGGCTTCTATGGGCACTGCACCTACATGGTACACTTACACACACAAAACACCTATACACATAAAAATAAGTAAATCAAAAAAATTTTTTAAGAAATTGAAGATGACGCTAGATGACAGAAGACCTCCAATGTTAATGGATCAGCAGAATATTCATAACATAGTCATATTACTAGAATCAATTCACAGATTAAACATTATCCCTAATAATTAAACATTATCCCCAATGACACTCCACAAAACTAGGAAATGCATATGCATGTGGAAACACGAAATCCATGAATAGCTAAGCAATCTTAAGCAAAAAAAAATAATGCTGACTATATCACAACATCTAATTTCAAAATATACTAGAGATACAGTAATAAATACAGTATTAACATAATATAGACGTGAAGACCAAAGAAACACAGCAGAGGACATAGACGTGACACTCATGTCTGCAGCTATTTGAATTTTACCTAAGTGCCAATAACATTTATAAAAAGACAGTCTCACCAGGAAAAATGGTCCCACTGGTACAATAGTGGCATAGTTGTTTGAGAGATAACCAACTACTTTCTGATTGGGTTTGAGGCCTGCTCCATGAGAAGAAATATATATGTGGTACTGAAGACCTAGGGGGAAAAAATATGGCTATGGATGTTGCAGGCAATAGAGCAAAATGTACTACTGACATCAAGCTAAATGGATATGTAGCCAAACTGTTCCTAAATGCTTATGTTGATACCAGTGGACTAGTGCTGCTACCAACCTTGGCTGCAGAAGTTTCTTTTTACAGTGGCTGATGGTTAAGACAGAGACCCATAACTGGCCAAAATGCTGAGGATGAACAGCTGTTCAGTGTTCAGCCCTAAACAGGAAACCCAAATAACCCCCTCTAAGACCCAAGGAACACCAGGGTAAAGGGAAAGAAAAGGATAAGAGCTGGAGGTTGAGGAGGAGTTCTGAGAAATGTTGTCTTTTACATATGACATGGATCATGAAATCATGAACACCAGCAGGTGTGGCTACCTGCACAAGACTTGCATGAAAAAAATAAGATATGAAAGTAGGAGGAGGCATAGGAGGAAGAAGGGGATCTGAAGGACTGAATTGGGTAAGAGGTAGTAATGGGGTAAATATGTTCACAGTACATTGTATGCATGATGTGAATCAGAAGCAAAATAAAGAGCGTAAATGGCCAATGGACACACGAAAAAATGTCCAACATCCTTAGTCGTCAGGAAAAGGCAAAATCAAAGCTTTCTTGAAATTCCATCTCACCCCAGTCAGAACAGTTGTCTTCAAGGAAGCAAACAGCAGATGAAGATCTGGAGGAAGATGAACCTCCATATACTGTTCATTAGAAGGTAAACTAGCATAGTCCATATGGTTCCTCAAAAAACTAAAAGACAAATGATCACATGATCTACCTAAACTGCTCCTCATGTAAACTTCAAAGAATCAGAGTCAGCACATGCAGTAGAGATGCCTGTATTCCCACACCTGTTACCTCACTACAAACATTAGCCAATTTATAACACATCTATGGATGAATGCATAAATAAAATGTGCTGTATAGGAACAACAGTGTATTAGTCTGCCGTAAAGATGAACAAAATTATGTCATTTACAGGTAAACGGATGGAAATAAAGGTCATCATAATAAGTGAAATAAACCAGACCACGAAATACTAGCATCACTTGTTTTCTCTAGAAACCAGGGAAGAAATAATGACGTGGAAAGGAAAGGGGATTATCAGGGAAGAGGTGGGGGAGCCTCCAGGGGAGACTAAATGGGACATGAGCGAGGGTAGCGGTGTGAATATCCAAGTATGTTACATACATCTGCGAAAATGTCAAAATCAAATACATTAGTTTGTACTATTTACATGCATTAAAATGAATCATCTTCTATATTTCAGAGCCAGAAAATGTAAGCTTTTGAATTCCAACACATACAGGAGAATAAGAATAAAAATAACTAAGAAAAAATCTTGTGAAAGGCAGGTGAGAATTCTAAAAGAAAAGAGCGAACATTTCAAATGAGAAATTCATGAGGAATTCTCCACACGTGTACATCCTTAAGAAATGTTTATGCATAATATACATGTATATATATGTACATATGTAAAATGTCAAAGCTTTTGTACAAAAACATTTGTACTAGCATTAATTTTCAGGGTCCCAAGCTACAGGAAGCTGTTTTCTAGAGAAATAGTCAGCAAATAAACTGTGCTAAATTAATTAAGCAGAAGATTACAGGCAATGAGGGTAAACAAACTACAGATAATTATAGTGATGAATTTCACATTCATAATATAATCAGAATACAACCAATTTTATTTTTATTTCCAAAGAGGCAAAGGAGCCAAAAATAACATAGCAGGTTGGGAGCGCCCCGATACAGAGAGATCAGTTCCTCTTGAGGATGAATGATAGGATATGATCTTGAGGGAATAGGGTTAATTTTCATGTCTTACCTTATTAATAATAACATGGAAAGACTGGAGGTAGACATATGATCAAGATACATTATATGCATGTATGAAATATTCAAAGAAATAATCATTTTAAAAAGAAATTCTAAAAAGATAACTAATGAGACATAAAAACGTGTTCGCCATGCAGAAGCCACTTAATATTACAAGGAGCTAAATAATTCTCACACATTTATAAGAGAAAAAATTAAAAATAAAGGCATATATGTGTTAATTGTGTGATAGTCTCTCAATTTGGAAGTTGATTTTTTTAATATTTTATTTATTATTTCAATTTTATGTGTATGAGTGTATTGCCTGTATGTATGTAAGTGCGCCCGTGTTGTTCAGTGCCCACAGAGGTCAGAAGAGGACATCCGATCCTCTGGAGCTGGAGTTACATAAGGTTGTTAACCATCATGTGGGTGCTGGGAATCGAACCCAGGTCCTCTGCAAGAACAGTTAGTGCTCGTAACCAGTGAGCCATAACTCTCCAGTCCAGAAGTCAATATTTTTAAATGGTAGAATTTTAAAAGTTTAAATGTATTGATTATATTACCCTCACAGACAATAAGTTCTCATCATAACTGACCTTAGTTCAATCATTAAATCCAAAGAAAAGTGAGAAATCACATAGCGAGAGAATCATGAGGAGAGAACAGTAGAGCCAGGGAGCTAAGAGCATACGCAGATAAAGAGGGAAAAGAAGGAAAGCTCGCTGACCTCAGATGACTGAATAGTAACAGAGTCACCAGTTCAACCTGGTTTCCATGGATCTGTAGCCACTATATAGCAAAAGGTAGGTACATCATGCTCTTCCGGGTGAGTGCCTCGGCAGAGGTGAAATCAGGAGCAACGGTCACACGCCCACTTCTTACTCTAATGTACTGCTGCTTCAAACAGCTCTGATCCACTCTGCTATGGAGGAGTTCACCGGATAGCCACATAGTGGAAGATACCTTCAATGCAAGAAGCTTTCAAACCAATACATAGAAAGTCTGGTACAGAGACAGAGGCTATTAGTTAGTTTCGGTTGTCAGCTTGACATACCTGGGGAGAGGGAGCCTCGACTGAGGAATATCCTCCATCAGATTGGCCTATGCATATGTCTGTAGGGATATTTTCTTGATTGCTAATTGATGTTGGAGGGCCCAGCCCACTGTGGGTGGTACCTGGGTAGGCGCATCTGGGCTACATAGGAAAAGTAGCTGAGCAAGCCTCCGGGACTGACCAATAAGCAGCTTTCCTCTGTAGTTTCTGCTCTAATTCCTGCCTCCAGGCTCCTGTTTGAGTGCCTGCCCTGACTTCCCTCAATGATGGACTATAGCATGGAAGTATAAACCAAATAGACCCTTTCTTCTTCCCTCTAGTTGATTTTGGTCAGTGCTTTATCACGGCAACAGACAGCAAACTAGAACAGATGCCTAGACTAGACAAGAGTTGAAATGTGTGGGGAAATGAAAAGCAAGTCTGACATGTCAATATTGTGAGCACACCACCATCCCTCCCCTCCGCAGAGACACTTCTTCATCTGAGTTTAGACAAAGGAACAAAATGGTAGATGAATAAACACTCTGACCCTCTCAGGGCAGCAGGTCTATCACAGAGCCAGATGATGATCACAGCTCTAACCATCGTGTGACCCCTTCATCCAAAATGTTCCCATGAGTCATCATGAAATAAGAAATAAACACTTTCATAGTCATTTTCCAAATGACTCTTTCAAAAAGACTTTAGTGTTAGCTGCCCTTCCTCTTGCTGCCCCCTCTGCCCTACCCTCCGCTTCCCCATCCTGCTCATTGTTTCCCTTTCCCATTTTTATCACTACATTCTATTTCTCCCTCCCATGGTCCCCTATTGGAGTCCTTACCTCTAAGGATTTTCCAATTGAAACACACCTATCTAAAGACTCAGAGTGAGATTCACTCTGAACATATGACATTTGATTTTCTGAATCTGGATTATCTCACTTAGGCTAGTAGTTTCCAGTTCTATCCATATATCTGTGAATTTAATAATTTCATTTTTCTTAATAGCTGAATACTTCCATTGTGTAGATGTACCATAGTTTCACTATCCAGCCATCAGCTGATGGATACTTAGGTTGCTTCCATTTCCTGGATGTTGTGAATAGGACGGCAATAAATGGATGAACAGGTATCTCTGTAGTAGGATACAGCCTTTTGGGTATATGCCCAAGAGTGGTACGGCTGGATCATATTGGAGATCTATTTTTAGTTTTTTGAGGAATTTCCATAATGGCTGCACCAGTTTGCATTCCCAACAGCAGTGACTAGTATTGCTCCCCCCACATCCTCACCAGCCTTTGTCACTGGTTTTTTTAATCTTAACCATTCTGAATGGGGTAGGGAGAAATCTCAAAGTCATTTTGGGGGTTGGGGAGGTTGCTTGTTTGTCCTTGAGATAGCATCCCATTATCTAGCCCTGGTTGTCCCAGAACTCTCTATGTAGACCAGGCTGGCCTGAAACTCACAGAGATCCACATGGCTCTGCTTCCCAAGTGCTGGGATTAAAGGTATACGGCACCACACCCAGCCTGAAAGTAGTTTTCTTTTGTATTTCCCTGACACAGAGGTATACCTGGTAAAGATTTTTTCTGTTCTTTAGGCTGTCTTTTCACTTGAGTGATAATATTCTTTGGTGTGCAGAAGCTTTTGTAGTTTTGTGAGGTCTCATTTGTCAATTGTTGGTCTTGATGCCAATGCTATTGGGGTCCTGCTCAGAACATTCTTTCCTGTTACTGTAAGTTACTGAGTATTCCCTACCTTCTTCTCTATCAGATTCAGGGTATTGGGTCTTATTTTGAGGTCTTCGATCCATTTGGAGTTCAGTCTTTTGCAGGGTGAGAAGTGAAATTCTGATTTCACTTTCCTACATGTAGCTATTCAGTCTGACCATCACCATTTATTGAACATGCTGTCTTTTGTCCAATGTGTGTTTTTGTCCCTTTTGTCAAAATTCAAGTGACTGAGTATGCATGAACTTAAATCAAATCTGGGTCCTCAATTCTATTTCGATTAATGTGTCTGTTTTTATACCTTCTTTCAATATTTATATAGACAATATAAAAAGCTTAAATGTAGTTTGCCTATAACAGGGGTTCAATGGCCCTAATAGACACCACACTAGCAAAAGAAAAATCCCAATGCAGACAGTGGACTCTCTCTTTTGGAGTTGTTGAGCAGAGAGATCCATAGAGCCTCAAACAATACTGGCTACTGCCATTGCACTTGGTTACCCATCAGAACTTGTTAGATGAAGACACTGAGTATTTGAGTTGCAAAATAAAAAGAAATAAAGTTGGTACTAACATTGATGCTACATCTCTGCTGACTTTTTTCATAGTACTATAAGGTACTATGCATGCTACTGACAGAGAAAAGTAATCATCAGCCTTACCCAGCTGTGAGCCCTGCAAGCTACATTAACAACTGGCTTGGCAAAATACACCCACTGGTGCAATAGTGGCACGAATATCATAGGAGTAACTAACCACCTTCTAGTTGGATTTACAGTCTGCTTCACAAGATGGAGTCTATACCTTATACCATTATCAAGGCCAAGAACCTGTAGGTGGACAGATCAAAACCCATAGGGGAGAACCTACTACTATCATTCTGCTAAATAGACATAATATTAAACTGACTCGTATGACTTATTGTCATAGATCAGTACATCTTTCAACTCTCTCCAGAGAAGCATCTTTTTGCAGCAGATATCAATAAACAAAGAGATCCAAAAACGGTCAGTGTGCAAAGAATAAGAGACTACAGAGTGCTCAGCCCTAACTGGGACACTTATATTGTACCTTCTCCTCCCAAGGCTCAGGGATCATGGTGGAAGAGGGGGCAGAGAGATTGTAGGAGCCAGAGGTGGTAGATGAGTATAAGGAAATTGTTATCTAGACACCACAGGGTAATTGCACATATAAAAGAACTTTATGAACAGGACCCCGATAACATGCACTTATGACAGCATGCAGAGAATCTGTGCGAACCCAAGCCGGACAGGCTTCCTAGCATGAACGTGGGATGTAGGTAGGAAGCCCCAGGCCAAGATGAGGAGCTATTTGCATTTGATGGATGAGGAGAGAGGAAGAGTCAGTTTTCTTTAAGAGTGTGTGTAACACCTGGTAGATTGGTCAGAGTCCAAGGGAGTCCCAAGAGCACTTGGAAAACACAGATTAGACTAAACACGCCTTTTCAAAAATGACAATAATGGAGCACACGAAGTCAGGGGGAGTAATGGTGGAGGTCTGAATGCGATCAAAATACATTTTATGAAATTCTCAAATCAATAAAAATATTTTAAGACAAACACTTCCAAAGTATTCATAACACTAGAGAAAATGTCTTCTTTCTTAAACACAAATTAAATATGGAAAATGAGGTAAACATCAACAAGGAAAAGTCCTGCTGATTGGTCCAGACTTTGGAGGCCTGGTGTATAAAGGCCCAGGATGTAAGAACCCATCATATTCTAGAAAATCATCTTGTGAACAATAACCCAACTCCACCATGACCGACTCCTGCTGCTCCCCTTGCTGCCAGCCCACCTGCCGTAGCACCACCTGTTGTCAGCCCAGCTGCTGTGAGTCCACCTGTTGTGACCAAATCAGCACAGTCAGCAGCTGCTGCCAACCAACTTGCTGTGAAACCACCTGCTGCAAACCAGTCTGCATGCCCACCTGCTGCTGCTGCATCCCCCGCTGCTGCATCCCCCACTGCCACATCCCCTGCTGCCTGCCCTGCTGCTGCCAACCAACTTGCTGTGAAACCACCTGCTATAGGACCACCTGCTGTAAACCAACCTGTGTGACCCTCTGCTGCAGCACATCCTGCTGCCAGCCCAGCTGCTGCCAAACAACTCCCCAGTGAACAACATCTGCATGCCACATACTCTGCCGTAGTTGAGACCTGCCACATCTGTACAAATTCACTTCTTACCTTTGCCAAAAACAATCAGGCTATCATCAGGAACTCTGTTAATCATCCTCTTTATTAGCACATAGTGCTGAGTTTCATAAAGGCGATTTATTTCAAGTACATCATGTATTTTGAACATATTCACCCCATATACTCTGTCTTTCCTGCCCTACTATCCTCTTCCCACTAGTTTCCTTCCTTTTCCTAGTCTCCTTCTGCTTGAGCCCTAGGAGCATGTGAATCACTGTGAGGAAGTGCAGAGCTCTCTCTCTCTGTTTCTCTCTCTCTGTTTCTCTCTCTCTCTTACTCTCTCTCTGTTTCTCTCTCTCTCTCTCTCTCTCTCTCTCTCTCTCTCCTTCCTCTTCTTTAGGCATTGTGAAATTCACACCAGCTACATCGATAGTTGATGTGGACATGGACGTCTGTCCTTGGCCCAGATTCTGAGCCAAGATCTCTTTCTCGTCCATCAAATCACTTAAGAATACATTCTCATTAAGAATTTCATGAATTGATGGCCCTGTCCAACCAACCATCACTACAGCCACACTCCCTGTACTCCATAATTCTTCCTCATCATTTCTGAGTACCTCCGTAGAAGCAGGAAGTCTTAACAAATTCTAGATTTTATTCCTAATAAATCCTGTGTCCATATTCTTGTGATATTGTTATTTTATAATTTGATGTTACTAAATGTACAATGTGTTATCATTGTATTACACACATTAGGCATAATTTTGTCCAGTGGATCTCTGGAAGTTTTTTATCTGATATAACTGAAATTAATCCTCCTACCCCGGCCTCTGAAAACCAGCACACTGTTCCTCCCTTTTCTGACTTTGACTTGCGTGGAATCCCACACATTGGTCCTTCTTTGACATTCTCTTCACCCATTTATTTTTAGTGAACATTGAGGGAGCTCTCGTAGCTTGGCTATTGTTAATAGAGCTGGCACAAACATGAGGTGCTAATATCTCTTCAAGTTTCTGATTTCAATTATTCTGGACAAATATTTTGAGGTAAAGTTATCAGCTCATACACTGTTCTTGTTTTTAACTTTTAAAAATATTTTATTTATTATTTTCATTTTATGTGTATGAGTGTATTGCACCCACACCTGTGTTGTGCAATGCCTGGGGAAGTCAGAAGAGGGTGTCCGATCCCCTGGACCTGGAGTTACAGACGGTTGTTAGCCGCCATGTGGGTGCTGGGAATTGAAAACAGTCCTCTGCCAGAGCAGCCAGTGCTCTTAACTGCTGAGCCATCTCTCGAGCCCCACCAGTTTTTAACAGCTTTATAAGAACCTTCAAATAATGCTCCAATTTTAGTGTACTCTCGTGCAATCAAGAAAAATTGCATGGTGTGCGTAATAAAAAGACAAGCAAGAAAAAATGGCCCACCCTGTCTTGTGCTCAGCTAAGCATTACCCCAAATTGCAGGTATGGCTCACCCAACTCCAGACTTCCATAGTGGATCAACCAATTATCTTTAGAGAATGTGCATTCATTTTCATAAATATCTCAACCAAAGTGTGTACACTCTGCTAAACATGAAGCTGTGCCTTATCCCAAGCTGCCTTTCACAAACTGTCTCCACTACTAATGTTGCTTTTAAGTTCTACCATCCAAGAATTTTCTAGACTCTTTATTTCCTATCCTAAGACACCTGAGTATATTAATTTGAACTAATTTTTGTCACAAGATAAACACATGCGCAAACTCTGAGAAAAAAGCTTCTTTTGGTCTGCAGAGTTCTGTTTTGGACATGATATCTACCTTGCCAGTCACAGACATTCAGGACCATGGCTGTTCCCAAGAAGCAGGGTGTAGAAAGGAACCAGGTAGAACAGGTTTCAGCACTGAAGGACTCCATGCTGACCTGCTCTTCACCCAGATTCATCACCATCCCATTATCATACAAGACTACTAAAATTCCTGCCCGAGTTTCATCTTGGTCCAACTCTGTTCCAATCAAAGCCAATCTGAGTCTGGGAAGTCTACCTTCTGAATGAACCTTACTGCTTCCTTGAAAAGTTCAAGGAAAATGTTCCTACTAATTATCAGAAATATTCTCTTCTGTTCCCTTAACCTCAAAACACTTTTGTTCAAACAGAAACCTGATTTGGCAGTCATTTCTCCTTTCTCCTTGTTCTCTGGCCAAGAATAAACCTTCTTTTCCAGCTTAATGGGTTCCATGCTTTGTTATATATTCAGAATAAGTTTGGTATGAACTTGGAATGGTGGTACATCCCCGAAATCCCAGCACTCAGGAGTTTGAGGCAGTTAGATCCTGAGTTCAAAGCCTACACACAGAAGACCCTGCCTCATAAAACCAAAACAAACAAGAAAAATGAGTGTAGCATCAAAACGTGGTAACTCATTCAATCCTTCTTGATATAACACTAAGAACTAGTTATAATATCACCTGTCCCACAGTCAGAGGATTTCTTAGGCAGCAGAGTTTCTTTTGGAATCTCCTTGAAAGTCTAAATGTAAACCTCAGAGCAGACCTAATTTCCAGAAGATGCAGCATGTCTTGTTTATGTGTCTCTTCATCCAATGACGCCCTGATAACCAGCTCTTTGTTATATTTACCCCTCACACACTGCCCCCAGATTCTCTTGAGTGTTGCTTAACTGCTGCATGTACATCCCAAAATTAAGTTCCTTTCCATGCAATTTGAATTGTGGGTAGAAGGCATTCCTTCACTAATGTTCTATGAACAATTCAACATTATCATAGAAATGACCATTATTAATTTCAGTAAACTAGTAGACTTTACCATCTGTTACAAATACATAACAACGTTCAACAGTTGAACTATGTGTTTCTCGGAATTCCTCCCCACTGTAAAACTACCTGCTGGAAACCAGCCTGTGTGACCAGCTGCTGTCGCACAATAAGCTGTATGCACATGTCTGAATGTCTGTGTGGCTGGGTAGGCAGGCATCATGTCTGAAGAACTCTGGTTATCAAAAAGTTTTGTTTCAGGGGATGGAGAAATGGCTCAGCAGTTAAGAGCACTAGATGCTCTTGCAGAGGACCTGGGGTCAGTTCCCAGCACCAACATGGCAGCTAACAACCATCAATAACTCCAGTTCCAGAGAATCTGACACCCTCTTGGCCTCAATGAGACGTGCACATACATGATGTGCAATACATACAGGCAAAACACTCATACACATAAAAATAAATAAGTCTAAAATTTTTTCTAAAGATACTGTGGTTCCAACCACTGCCAACCATGCTGTTGTCAGTCCTGGTGGTCCTGGTCCTGCTGCAAATCAACATGCTGTGAATGCTGCTGCAGGAGACTCACTGTGTGGCTAGCTGCAGTACACCCTGCTGCCAGCCTCGCTGTGGAATATCTAGTGGCTGTCAGCCTTCCTGCTGCTGATCAGTGATCTATACAACTAAACTATTTTTCCCAACCAGAATGCCACACTTGCACAAATCACCACCTATGTTTTCTAGAAGCCATCAGGATGTGGTGGATGACCACAAGGAAACAGTCTTCAAGACAGTCAGTTACTCATACGAACTCACAGCAATGGTAACGATATGCACATGTCTTCTGCAAGCTCAAAGCAGACAAAATTCCAGCATAGACATGAGGAGTGCATAAGAAACACGAACTGAACCCAAGGAAATTTTGTCAACTGACGGCTTCTGGGAAGGGGAGAGACAGTCTCTTTCAAGGATGGGACTCCTGATAGGTTAACTAGGCTCCAATGGATGGACCCACACTGAAGAACGTTTAGGAACACAAATCAGACTTTATAGGCCTTATTACATATATATAATAGGGGACATTAAATTGGGCAGGTGAGGTGTGACTAGGAGAGAGGATATAAATACCATTAAATTATGTTATATGAAAATCAAAAAATTCAATAAAAATGTTAAAAATAAAAAAGGCAGAATATACCATAATCTATGCATTGTGTCCATTCATCAGTAGACTTCTCAGTTGCTCCCATACCTTGACTCTTATTATTTTTAAATTTTCACTTATTCTTTCACAATTCCATACACACACATGTAATAGGCTTTGATCATGTCTTCCGCTACCATCCCCTCTCTTTACCCCTTTCCCTCCCCAAAGAAATTCTTTCCAAAAATTCCCATCCTAGTTTCATTTTTTTTGTGCCCACTGCATTTAGTTAGGGTTGCTTCTATGAGCATGATTGGGGGTTATTTGATTGAGCAAGGGCAACATACCAATGGCTACACCACTGAAGAAAGTGACTCCTCCTCCATCAACTGCCCAGAAAATAGTGTTTCATATCACTCCTTCCTTCCCATCCTCCAGCTCTTACATTCTTTCTGTCCCTTCTTCGGAGATATCCCCTGAGCACTAGAAGGGGTACTAAGGATGCCCCATTTATGGTGACTATTATTCTGCTAAACAGACTAATCCAGAGATTAGTGAAGCTCTCAGATCTCATTAGAGTAGCTGCTTTGTACAGTGGACAGAAGCTAACCCAGGAACTCACAACTGGTAAAGTACAGAGAAGTGTCTGTGGAGTTCTCAGTCACAAATGGAACATCAAGATCACATCTACTCCCTACAAAGTTCAGGGGCCATCTCTGAAGAGGCTGTAGAAAGACTGTGAAAGCCAGAGGTCAGGGAGCACAGAGTGAAACTGTGTTCTGGACATGACAGGAACCTGCACTCATGAACTCACAGCAGTGGTGGTTGCCTGCATAAGACCTGCACAAGATCATGCCAGTCAACAGTCTAGCATGGAGCAGGGATGGGAACACAGGGTCTCATGCCTACCTGAAGAGCTACGGACAGTTGATGGTTTCTCAGGGAGGTAGAGTCAGTTCTTCACCAACTGGAGCCTTCCATGATGGACCACTTCACTGACTTTTGGGAGACACACATTCATTTTTACAAGCTTCTGAATCAGGTTAGTGTATTCTCTGCTAACCTTGAAACCATTCTTTCTCTTTAGGTAATTTTGTACAAATTGCCTATCCTCATATTTACAACCAACTTTCCAAAAATAATTTGACTTTCTTGTTTTCCCATCCAATGGCACCTAAGCAATCCATCCAAAATATGGCATTTCTAATCTGTTAGTGGAAACTTTCATTTGGTTTCCTCCTAATATGTCACCTTACAGCCAATCATGAGAGAAGGCAAGACCAGGAAATATCACTAATCTAAGATCATTGATGATACTGGTAGCCAGGCTAAGAACAGAATCTACAGCTCACCCCCACTGGTCTGGATACATAGCAGCTATATTGCAGCCTCTCACCTGCTCATCCTACTCAGCTCCTCAGACATAGGAAAATCGGGACCAAAGTTCACCCATAAATCCATAGATTCCTTTAGAGGTCACAGAATGCTCCAGCACTGAATAAATCATTGTTGCCTGACATAGAGTGGGACAGGCGGGGTGGGGGGAGTGAAGAAGGGGAGGGGAGGGGAGGGGGACACAGAGACCATAATAAAGATAGTAAAGAGACAGCATACTGAATAGGACAAAAATCTTTCTTATCCAACAGAGAATTAATATGCAGAATATATAAAGAACTTTAAAAGCTTAACGCCGAAAGGAAAAATAATACAGCCCATAAAAGTGCCAATGTTTTGATGAATTTAAAAGAGAGATGCAAATAGCCATGTTTACCCATCAGTGAAATGCAAATCAAAACTACAATGACACTCCATCTAACCCTTGAAAATCCTCAAAGAAACAAACCAATTCCGAAGCCAACACATGCACACACAAAAAACCCTCATAGACTGTGGACAGGAATGCAAATTAGCACAGCCTCTGTGGAAATCTGGTTGGAGGCTCCTCAAAAAACTAATTTAGAACTATCACATGATCCAGCTATACCATGTCTGAGAATGTATCCCAAAGAATCAAAATCACCATGCAGTAGAGAGACATCTACTACCAAGTTGCTCACAGAACTATTCACATTAGCCAGTTCACAGAGTTATCCTAGGAATCCACTGATGGATTTAATAGATAAACAATATAATATTATATACATATATATATGGTGGTGTGTTCTTCAGCCATAAAGATGAACTAGATAATATCATAAGCAGAGAAATGAATGGAAATAAAGATCATGATGGTATGTGAAATTAGCCAAACTCAGAAAAATTAGTATTGTATGTCTTCTCTCATATGTGGCAATTAAAGAAAAAAAATAATGGCATGAATGTGAAAGAGGAATTAGAGGAATTAGAGGACTGCAGCTGGCATAACTGAGGGTACTGAGAAGTGAACATGTTCCACATATGTTATATGCACGAATGACAAATACATTACTTTGTACAACTAATGCACACAGTAAAATTAATCTTTGCTGTATATCAGAGTCAGCAAGGTAAGCATTTAAATTAAAAGTCCTAAGAACACTGGGCATGATGGCGTATGCCTTTAATCTCAGCACTCAATAGGCAGAGGCAGGTGGATCTCTATGAGTTTGAGGCCAGACTGGTCTACATAGTGAGTTCCAGGCCAGTCAGTGCTAAGACCCTGTGTCAAAACAGAACAAAACAAAAAAGAACTCATTGGAACATAAAAACATATCTAAAAATAAAATCTATTGAGAGATGGGCAGGACTTCAAAGAAGGAATTAGCACTTCAAAAGGAAATTCTATGAGTAATTTTTCACACAGTTGTACAAACAACAGAAATATTTGCACATACTTGCCAGAGTTCCTATACAAAGCCTCTACAGTAGCATTACTTTTACTTGTACCTAGTTGTAAACAAGTTATATTTTTCTAGAGCAAAAATCAACAAATAAACTGTGTCATATTCATTCAATGGAAAAATTACAGAGTAAAGACAGTGAACAAACTACAGGTGGTTATGATGAAGATTTCACAGTCGTAGCCTGTGCACAGAGAAGCTGTTTCTCTTTGGAGATAAAAGTCATACAGAGGTTGGGAAGTGCAACCCAGACAGACACACAGTGATCAGCTCACATTGAAGTTGTACATGACTATAGAATTTGTTGGGAATGAGGTTAGTTTTTACTTCTTACTCTATTAATAATAGCTAGACAAGTTCACTCTGTAATAGTCTCTCCATGTGGCAGGTAATCCAAATTGAAGAAGTTATATCCTTTTAAATGCATGGTAGACTTTAAAAACTTCTCAGCAGATCCGTCCTCACAAATAAACCAGCTATCATCTCAATTAATCTTAATTCCACCAGTAAGTTAGTAGACAGAAAGGTAATGAAAGAGATGGGAAAGACATGGAGAAGAGTGACGAGGGTAAGGGTCGGGGAAACGGAGGAACGGACAAAGACAGAAAGAAAAGAAGATGGGGAAAGAACACTGACATGGTCAGCAAGACCCGCCTGCCCACCCTCAATCTAGGGCAACTTACATGGCAGAAAATAAAACAAGCTGGCCCGTAGAGGGGAGATCATGACCAGTGTCATCTGCACACCCATGGAGACCTTCCTATTCAAATGCTCTACATATGTTTCTACCACCTTCGCTGATTCTAGTTTTCTGGGGAGCACATTCTGTCAGGCATCCTCATCCCCAGTGCCTTTGATAGGACTGAGGCACTCAGGTAGAGTAACTGGTACAGAGAAAGATGCCTCGTCTCATTTAAAATACAGAGAACCAGGTAGTCATTTCAAGGAATGCAGCACTATGTTGCCCCTCTGTAGAGACACTTTATAATCTAAGTACAGGCAGTGGAGGAAGCAGGCAGATGAGTAAGCACTTTGATACCTCCCAAGGACAGCAAGAGCTACCATACCATCAGATGATAAGGACTGCAATGAAGCTGACGGTGTGGCCATTTGCTTTTATTTTTACAAGTCTGCATGGCTTACTCTGAAATAAGAAACCAAATGAAAAAAATCATAATGTTATGAACAAGCTCTTCTTCAATAAACAAAAACATTGTTCAATTAAAAACTGATGTAAATAATAAAGCCTTCTGATTGGTCCAAATCTTGGAGACCTGATCTATAAAGGACTAGAATATAAGAAGTCATATCAGAGAAAGCTCCTCTGTGAACAGCAGTCTACCTCTACATCTGACACCATGACCAGTTCCTGCTGCTCTCCTTGCTGCCAGCCCTGCTGCCCAACTTGCTGTGAAACCACCTGCTGCAAGACCACTTGCTGTAAACCAACCTGTGTGACCACCTGCTGCTGCACACCCCGCTGCCAGCCCAGCTGCTGTGAGTCTATCTGCTGCCCACCCTGCTGCCCCCCAAGTTGCTGCTGCCAGCCCAGCTGTCCCGCAAGTTGCTGCTGCACACCCTACTGCCAGCCCAGCTGCCAACCAAGTTGTTGTAAAGCCACCTGCTGCAGGACCACCTGCTATAAACCAGTTTGTGTGACAACCTGGTGCAGCATGCCCTGCTGCCAGCACAGCTGCTGCTGACCAACTCCCCAATGACTGACATCTACACACAAGATATGTCACACCTGACTTGATATATCAGCACAAATTCACTTTTTATCTTTGCTGAAAATCACCAGGCTATCATCAAAAAGAATCTTTTAATTATCTCCTTTTTTAAAATCATGAACTCTCACTCTCTTGTTTACTAGGTATTATGACCTCTAGTAAATTTCATGAACAATTAAGAGAAAAGTCTGGATTCCACTTAAATTTCAGCCAAGATATTAACTTCTCCTAAGTAACTTTAGAAAATATTTTCATTAAAAAGATTCAAAAAGACAAAAAAATTCATAACTAATGCAATCATCCTTTTAAAAATTAACCAAATTTACCATCTTACAGCTATGGAGGACAGAAGTCCCAGTGAGCTGAAGTAACAGCAACGGCAGAGCTGTGTTCCACTCTGAAATCCGCAATAGAGGATTTACTTCCATGCCTTCTCCAGTGTCTACACATCCCTCCCCACCAGGATCACGGTGCGGGCTTCCATCATCAAGACCAGCAACACTGCATCTCTCTGTCTCTTCCTCCATCTTCACCTCTTTCTCTGGGCACAGCTGTGGAAAGCTCCTGTGATCAATCATCACTTTAACCATGCTTTATTCTGCAATGTGCTCTGGATGTTCACCTGCTTTCTCCTTCTGTCTCACTTTGGAATTGTCTCCTAGAAGCCTTAATAAATTATTAATTCTGTAC
>NW_008340203.1:860993-863417 GCF_000622305.1 Nannospalax galili
GGGAAAGAACTGTTCTGTTCTCTCCTGACTTTGCTTTCATAAATACCTGAGTGGAATCCTGCAGCACTGGGCTTCTGCCACATTTTCTGGTCTCACTTAATGGCTGATGAGCATTCTGGCTGCTCACACATCTGCTCTGTTGTTAATAGGCCTGACATGAATATGGCAGTGCAAAAATCATTTCAAGAGTCTGAGTTCAATTACGTTAGGACAGATATTCTAAGGTATATCTGCAGTATCATAGGGTATTTCTGTTTTTAGGTTTTTTTAATTATTTAATAACCACATGATTAGAAGAAGCATTTCATTGTAGCACTAACATCTTCAATAACAATTTCCAGAGCAAAGACACATCTCTTTCAAAATTGGCTGTAAAGATTTTTTAGGTTCACAGTTGAATGAATACAGTTACACAATATTGAACTCAGTATAATCCCTGTAAGACATAAAATTGAATGAGGTGAGGTCTTATCCTTTAAAAAAGATCTCCATTTCATTTTAAAATATACTGTTTCATACAGAAAAACTCATTTTTAATGCTGCTGACACTTAGATGTTTACACATGCGTCTGTAATCTCTGTGTATCTGACTATTACTAGTCACAGTCTGTTACTTTCTAAGATCCTCGGCACCTGAGCATGGATATAAAGTCATCAGGTAGGTTTCAATGGTAATGTTTTTCACATCTACTAATTAATAAGGGGAAAATTTTTATGCTTTGAAGAATTATTTTTTTAATTTTTTAGTTATTTATATACCTACTTCTCAGGTAGTACCCTCCCATAGCCTCCCTCCCCCAACTAGAGCCCATATACTCTTATATCCCTGCTACTGTCTGCTGTGTTGTCAGCACCACCAGCCATTCCCCACTACTTGCCCTTCTGGTGAATCTAGTCAGCCTATCTAGAGGGATTTGTTTTAGGAGGGTCAGCTGTTCTTCATCCAGCAGTAATCAGTTGTCTATATTCCTTTGGATAAGATTGGGGTCACAATCTTATTCATCTTTATACCCACATCCCAAATGGCACCCTCCCATAGCCCCCACCCCCCCCACTGGAGCCCATATATGCTGTCATCCCTGTTACTGTTCACTGTGTTATCAGCACCCCCAGCCATTCCCCAGTGCGTGTCAATCCACTGAATCTAGTCAGCCTATCTAGAGTTCCTTGTTTTAGGAAGATCAGCTCTTCCTCATCTAGCAGCAATCAGTTGCCAATATTCCTTTAGATAACATTGGACTCTGCTGTACATTCTCCCAGTTCTATGCTGAGTTACTGTCTGGGAGTCTCTTGGGCCACCCTGGCCCAAAACTCAAAGGAAGGTATCTCCTGTCTAGCATTGTTTCTTTTTATGTAGCCTTTAGCTATACACATGGACTCTTAAAGAATTATAATGATCCCTTTAATCTTTGGTTATACTTTCCTTTTGGGTGTTTAAGACCATACAGTGGGCACAGATAAACCAATTTATTTTTACTCTTAAGGTCATTTGATGATCTGTTCCTCGGGGATTATATGGGCTTGGGAGGAGGCCCTGGCTCCTTTCTTTTACCAGTTCCATCTATGTGAAGATAAGTCAAAGGTCCTGCTTGACCATGGCTGGCTTCACTTGGAAGCATGGAGGAAATGTTTCCCCTGTGTTGACCCTCCTCTTGGTAGACTGGATACTGGTTCGAATCCATTTGGTGGGGTCTCCATAACCTCCTTGGTCAAGAGGACAGATGACTCACCACAGTTAAAGGACATTTTGAGAGATGTTCGTATTCCCCCAGAACCTGGTCGACCTAGGAGGGCAAGGAGCAAAAACTGTCCTTTATGTGCCTATGAACAAATTAGTATAGGCCTCAAAGTATGGCTGTGAAACATCCGAGAAGGTTAGTTCCATCATCTACTACTTTTAATTACAGTGTGCTATGTAGATAAAGCTTGGGCAAAGACCAAACGTTCTCAGATAAACCTTGTCTAGACATATATTTCTTGACCTGGAATGTATAATTTGTCAGTAGGTTGTTGGACTAATATGGTTCCCTCTGGTTTTTAAAACTATTAGCCATTATTTATCTCTTGCATTGTCTAACCCCTCCACCATGGTTTCCCCATTTAAGGTGCCCCCATTTTTGCCATTCCTCCCTTAATAATATCCTTCTCCTATGGTCCCACCGGTCTTGAGCTCCTTCTTTCCCTTTATCCCCGAGGTTCCTTGTTTAACTCTCCCTCGCCCTTCCCTTAAAATAACCCCATTTTATCCATATCGCCCTTATTAATGCCAATTTCCTACTGTTCTTCTCTTTCAGATTCTTTCTTTTCCTTTTACCTCCTTGATTCCTTTCCATTATCCTGATTCCTGTAGTTATGTCTGGATACATACTTATAAGGATTTGGTACTAGGATCCACATATGAGGGAAAACATACATCATTTTTTT
>NW_008340203.1:863609-863983 GCF_000622305.1 Nannospalax galili
AACAAACATGGATGTACAAGTGTCTCTGCAATAGGATGAATACCTTGGGTATATGCCAAACAGTGGTATAACTGGGTCAAATGGTAGGTTCATTTTTAATTTTTTAAGAGTTCTCCACACTGCTTTCCATAGGGGTTGAACAAGATTGCAGCCCCACCAGCAGTGGATGGGCATTTCCCTTTCAACACATCCTCTCCAATATTTAGTATCATTTATTCTCTTGATCTTAGCCAGTCTGGCTGGGGTAAGATGAAATCTTAAAGGGTGTTTAATTTGCATTTCCATAATTACTAGTGATGTTGAATAAATTTTAAGATGCTTCCTAGCCATCTTCATTTTTTTTTTTGAGAATGCTCTGTTCATCTCGTCAGCTC
>NW_008340203.1:864191-909446 GCF_000622305.1 Nannospalax galili
TGTGGTCTTATAGAATGCACGGAATTATTTCATTCTTTTTGTATTTGTTGAGGTTTGTTTTGTGTCCCAGTATATGGTCAATTTTGGAGAAAGTTCTATGGGGCACTGAATAGAAAGTATATTCTTTGGTGCTTGGGTAAAATATCTGGTAGATGTCTGTTAGGCCCATGTTATGTACGGTATTGTTTAATTCAGATGTCTCTCTGTTAATTCTCTGTCCTGTTGACCTATCTAATGGTTACAATGGGGTATTTAAGTCCTGTACTATTAATGAGTTGGGATTAATCTGGGTCTTAAAGTCCTGTAGACTGTTTTTATGAAGTTGGGTGCACCAGAGTTTGGTGAATATATGTTCATGATTGTAAATCTTCTTGGTTTATTGTTCCTTTGATCAGAACAAAGTGGCCTTGTCTCTTCTGATTAGTTTTAGTTTAAAGTCTATTTTATCAGCTATTAGAATTGCAATGCCTGCTTTTTTCTTAGTACCATTCACTTGGTATATTTTATTCCATCCTTTCACCTTCAGGTAGTGCCTGTCCTTGAAGGTGAGATGGTTTTCGGAGAAAACAAATGATAGATGTTGTTCCTTAATCCATTCAACTAGCCTGTTTCTTTTGATTGAGGAGTTCAGCCCAATGATATTTAATGCTGAATTCATTCAGAAGTATATCCCTATCTTTTATCAATTCTTTGATTTCTTTTTTCTTGTGTGTGCATTCTTTAAATTCACTGAATTCTTTTATCAGGTTTATAACTGTTCTTTTAAACTCCATGTTCTGTGTTATCTCTAGGGAGTTCTGATTGTACTCCTTTATAGGACAGTTGGTACTTGTTGGGAATATATTATTTAAGTTTTTCATGTTATTTTTTTGCTGTGACTTTCACATATGGATTTCTTTTGTAGTTTCTGATTCTTGTGTGAGACTCAAATCTTTGTTGAGTTTAGGTCTCCTTTTTGTAAACTTTATGTATCTTTGTGGTTTACTTGTTGGGCCCTGTGTTATCTTTAGGGGATTCTCACTGTATTCCTCTAGAGGACTGTTGGTACTTCATAGGGATATATTATTTTGGTTTTCATGTTATTTTTTTTCTGTGACTTTGACATGTAGATTTCTTTTGTAGTTCTTGATTCTTATGTGAGACTCAAGCCTTCCTTTGCTGAGTTTAGATCTGCTTCTTTTTTAAACTTTCTGTGCCTTTGTGGTTTACTTGTTGGCCATGAAAAGCTGGTTGGTCTAGGCTTCAGGTTCTCTCTTTTGATTTTATATTGGAGTGACCAAATTGCTTTTGTCTTGCTGCTCAGGAGTTCCCACAGAGGTCCAAGTCAGATGAAGATCAGATGCTCTCAGTCTTTCTCCCAAGGTCTGGATCACTCAAGGAAAGATGCTGGCCTCAGAAATTTGAAGACTTGGCTGACCTGGGAGCAGGGCCTAGGAAAGATGCTGGCCCCAGAAAGCTGGTGGCTGTGCTGCCCAGGAATGCAAAGGGAGGTGAGGATGAGAAGAAGCCTGCGGGCTCCTGGGGACTACAGGGAGGAATTGGGTTGGTTTTGATCCAAAGGATCAGGAAGCAATGGCGATTCTGGGCTAAGAGGTCAGTCCAGGAGTCTGGGTTGCCAAGACAAGAAATGGGCCAGTAACCATGCTAGGAGGAGAGCTGGGTGTGGGAGCTGGGAGGGTGAATGAGGCTGGGGGAGTCAAGTCACAATGAGCATAGCCAAACATACCCAGGAAAGCTGATGGCTCCAGAAAGCTGTGGAGCTGGGCCGCCCAGAGATGCAAAGGGAGGTGGGGACCAGAAGAGTCTCTGAGGGCTCCTGGGGACTAGAGGGAGGAATTGGGTTGTTCTGGATACAAAGGATCAGGAAGCCGTAGAGAGTTTGGGCCGAGAGGTTGGTCCAGAGGTCTGGGGTGCCAAGACAGGAAATGGGCCAATCCCCCTGCTAGGAGGAGAGGTGGGGTGGGGGAGCTGGGAGGGTGAATCTGTTTTTAGTTTTTTAGGAACCTTCATCATGTTTCCCTACCTACTCCACCATTTCACACTCCAGCTTCCGGCTTCTCCACGTCTTTCTCAACTTCTTTATTCTTGGTTTTCTGATAGTAGATAGGCACACTGTTTCAACATTGCATTTATACTAAGGTCAAACAATGTAAAGTTTAGTGAAATCTTACACAATAAAGGCAAGATGCATGCTGTGCATAATAAACTAGGAACAAATGGAAACTGTCTCTCCTCTGTACAGAGTTCAGCTAGTCACTACCAACAATTACAGGTGTGGCTCACTCATCTCTAAATTTCTGTGTTTTATTACCTGTCCTTGTTTGATTTCTCATGCTGTGATGAACACCATGACCAAAAGCAAGTTGAGGGAAGAAAGGTTTATTTAACCTTACATTTTCTAGTCATCATCAAGGGAAGCTAGGGCAAGGAGCTCAAGGCAGGAACCTGGAGTCAGGAACTGCAGCAGAGACCGTGGACGTGTGCTGTTTCTGGCTTGATCCCCTGTCCTGCTCAGCTGCTTTTCTTATGCAACCCAGGCCCACATGACCAGGGATGGTACTACTGATGGTGGACTGGATCTTCCTATGCCAATCAGCAATCAAGAAAATGCCCCACAAACATGCCTGCATGCCAGTCTGATGGAGGAAGTTCCTCAGTTGAGGTTCCACCTTCACAAGTGAGTCAGATTTGAGTTATATTTACAAAAACGAACAACTGAAAACCAGAACACTGCCAAATTAGTTGCCTTTAGAGGAATACTCATTCACATTAAGAAAACAGTCACCCAGACTAGATCTTCTAGTGTCAACTTCATGAATCTTGAAGTGATTCCTTCTCTTGAGGTTGCCTTTGCACAAACTGGCTCTGCTGCAAGTTATGGCTTAAAAGAAAATGGAACTTTCCTAATTTCCTTTTCCCTATACACACAAGTCCACAGGCCCACTGCTGATATTTCTGATTTGGGGGGAGTGGATTTTTGTTTCAACGTGAATGCCAGTCAAGGACTTTCTTTTCCCCCTACAGATAAGAGTTATGAAATGTGGGAGTCTTTTAGATAGACCCACTGAAGGGGTACCCAATTGCCTCACCTTGAGTCCCTGTTAAGCATGAAAGAAGCCAGAGAGGTCTGAATCCAGATTCCATATTGGCAATTTAGGTAACCTCTTCAGAGGCTGGTATGATAAGAATAGGAGGTAGGAATTGGGTAGGCAGTTAGGGTAAAAAGGCCCCCAAAGAAATGTAGCCAGTTTCTTGGCTAAAGGTCATAATATTTGGGCCTCTTAGGGAACATACTTTGTTCCAAAGGCCAAAAATGTCCAAAGTATTTGGGAGCTTTTATCTAATCCTTAAAAGATTTTAGGGTTACCTCTTCGGGGGGGGATGTTAGAGTAGCAAAAAGCCCCATAAAATTAAAAAAAAGAAAAAATAAATAAAGTCTAATAACCAAAACAATGATTGTCAGCAAACTACATTGGAGCAGTGGTGGCATTTGTATCTCGGGGGTAATCAAAAGCAACCTAATTGAACTTAAAGCCCACTCGATGGGAGGGAACTCATGGGTGGCACTGTAAACATAGCCAAATACATATGGCTGATGTCTTAGATCTTAGGGAAAACCCTAAGGCTGCCACATCCCTTGACAAATATAATTTCTTACTATATGCTAAATAGGATCCCTATAAACACAGACAGGTATGCTAGCCATCACTCATCAAAGAAGCTTCTTTTGCAACAGACAGACTACTACAGAGTAGTGGAACAAGGGGGAGAATCCTAATGCATCTCTTAACTCTCAAAGCTTCTTCATGCAGAGGGCAATGATCTTATTTAAGGGAGAGGTTCTAGATAGGTTGACTAGACCTGAACTTGTACTGAAGGACATTTAAGTGCACTAACTTGACTAGATAGGCCTTAATATATATGACAGAATGGATGAAATCTGGTGGGAGAGCTATATAGGAGGGGGGAGGGGTATAAAGATGACTTAGGTGTTTTGCATGAAATGCACAAAAATTCGATAAAAATACACATTAAAAACAATAAAAAGTACAGTAAGTCTGATAGTCACTGTAGCCCACATGGATTAAGGGATCTCCTCCTTGAGGTTCAAAGGATTCATAGCTCATTTGCTAATGTCATTTAACTGGGGAAGGATCTAGCATCAATCAGGTCCTTACTCTATTATGTAAGAAATGTGTTCTATGCCTCACCGCATCATCAGACCTCGGCATCCCTTCATGACCAGCTACAGACTTCTCAATGGAAACAGTAATAGTGTGTGCTGAGTGTAAATAAACTTTCAAATTAGGCTTGCATAATTTAGTAAAAGAAAATAGCTGGTGCATTAAAAAGAAAGAAAAGAAAAGTTTTCAAAAAGGAATTCCATGAGGAATTCCCCCACACACAAATTGCATATTCATGAGAAGTGTGTATATGTGTGTAAGTGTATGTCTGCATTGTATGAGTGTATGTATATGTGTGGCTGTGTGTTTGTGTTTACTTTCCAAGGCAATACACAAAACCACTTAACAGCATTTATTTTAATTCTCCCAAACTAAAAACAAGCTATGCATTAGGGGAAAAAGAACAAATTGTGGCAACTTCATTCAGTGACAAATTGTATGGAAATGAGAACAGGCAACTGAATGTGACTATCCTGAGGACCTATAGGTGTTGCCTAGACAAACAGAACCAATTCTAATTATGAAAGAAACCTTATGTGTCCTCCAGAATTAGAGGAATAAGCCAGGGACGTACCCAAAAATTCCCTTCGTGATGAGATGACTAACAGATAAGGTTTGTAGGAGATGGGATTAAATCCCCTTCTTATAGTGCTAACAGTGGGCATGGATGTGCTGACTTTGTGGAATTCTCCTAACTTGGATATGGATAATCATAATCCCCTCAAACGAATTAAAAAATTTTTAAATTTTAGACATCCAGATAAATCAGTTATCATCTCAACTAATATTTTTTGAGACAGGGTCTCAGTATGTATCCCTGACTGGCCTGGAATTCACTGTGTAGTCCAGGCTAGGCTCAAACGTGCAGAAATCCAGCTGTGTCTGCTTTCCAAGGCATTGAAGGCATGGGCCACCATGTCTACCTCCACCAATGTAAATTCAGTCACTGAATAGAAAAATAAAGGAAAAGAAGCATGAACGAGAATGGAGGATAAAGAACAAAATAGAGACAGAAATAGAAGTAAAGAAGACAGACAGACAGAGGGAGACAGGAAACATCACTGACTCTGGAGCCACCAGGTGAGCAATGAAGTCACCTGCTCAGCCTGGCTTGTCTGCATCTAAGGCAGTTACAGCAGACTGTGCAGCATGCCCTGGTGACCCCTCAGGGGAAAAGAAGTCAGGAACAAAGGTCATCCAGAGATCCAGACCTTCTTACACTTATGGACTCCCAATGCATCTATCTACCTGCCCTGGTTCTCCTGTGCTGTGAAGCACATTGTAGCGGACATCTCATTCCAAACACCGTGAACACATGTATTCAGGATGTACAAGTGGAGCAGCTGGTTATACACAGAGAGGGCTGAACTATACCGGATTCAGGCTGTTGTGAGTAACCAGACAAGGAATAAAGCATTTGTTTCATGACTGTGAGCACAGATAATCATGTCCTACTCTACAGTCATTTACTAATCTAAGGATAGAAAAAGAAGAAAAGCTATAGGAGAAAACTATGTTGACCTTCCCAGAATAGCAGTATCTGCTACTTTACTGGATGATGGTCTGAGTGGCAGTGAAGATGTGATTCTCCTGTATGTCCCTGAAAATTTCTCCAAAATAAGAGCCAGACAAAACACTTCCAAAACATTCCTATTGGGTAAGAACTTCTTCCTTGATGAACACAAATTGAATATGGAAAACAATGCAAATGAAAAGGAAGTCTTTCTGATTGGCTCAAATCTTAAAGGCCTGATGTATAAAAGGCCTGGAATGGACACACTCACTATATTCTAGAAAACTCCTTTGTGAGCAGGACCCCGCCCTCCACACCTGACACCATGACCACCTCCTGCTGCTCCCCTTGCTGCCAGCCCACCTGCTGCAGGACCACCTGCTGCAGAACCACCTGCTGGAAGCCAACCTGTGTGACCAGCTGCTGCCAGCCCAGCTGTTGTGTGTCCAGCTGCTGCCAGCCCAGCTGCTGCAGAACCACCTGCTGGAAGCCAACCTGTGTGACCAGCTGCTGCCATCCCTGCTGTCCCGCAAGTTGCTGCTGTACACCCTGCTCTGAACCCTGCTACTCTGCATCCAGCTGCTGCCCATCTTCCTGCACTTCCAGGTGCTGTAGTACACCCTGCTGCCAGGCCAGCTGCTACCAGCCCTGCTGCCAACCAAGTTGTAAAACCACCTGCTGCACAACCACCAGCTGTAAACCAACTTGTGAGACTAACTTGTGCTGCCCACCCTGCTGTCCCCCAAGTTGCTGCTGCACACCCTGCTGTGAACCCTGCTGCTGCCAGCCAATTTGTTGTAAAACTACCTGCTGCAAGACCACCTGCCTTAAACCAACTTGTGTGACCAGTTGCTGCTGCACACCTTGCTGCCAGCCCTGCTGCTGCTGATCAGCTCCCCCAGTGAATGGCATCCACACATAAGTTATGTCATACCTCACTTGACATATCAGCACAAATTCACTTTTTATCTTTGCTGAAAACTGCCAGGCTATCAGTGGAAAAATCTTTTAATTACCTACTTTTTTGAAAAGCCACTGTTACTCTCTTGTTTACTAGGTATTGTGACCCCTGATGAGCTTCATAGACAGTTAAGCGAGACATCTGGCTTCTACCTAAATGCTGAGTCAAGATCTTAACCTCTCCTAAGTAACTTCAGAAAGCACTTCAATTAAGAATTTCATAGATTAATGCAATCATTCTTTTAAAAATTAACCAAATTTACCATCTTACAGCTACGGAGGACAGAAGTCCCAGTGAGCTGAAGTAACAGCAACGGCAGAGCTGTGTTCCACTCTGAAATCCGCAATAGAGGATTTACTTCCATGCCTTCTCCAGTGTCTACACATCCCTCCCCACCAGGATCACGGTGCGGGCTTCCATCATCAAGACCAGCAACACTGCATCTCTCTGTCTCTTCCTCCATCTTTACCTCTTTCTCTGGGCACAGCTGTGGAAAGCTCCTGTGATCAATCATCTCTTTAACCATGCTTTATTCTGCAATGTGCTCTGGATGTTCACCTGCTTTCTCCTTCTGTCTCACTTTGGAATTGTCTCCTAGAAGCCTTAATAAATTATCAATAAATTTTGCATGGTATTTACTCTGTATTGTCTCATGATTATATTCTGTTCATTTGACAAGATACCTGCATGTCAGCAGATTTTTTGGTCATGTGTCACCTACACAGTAGGTCAAATGCCCAGTAGAGCACTGAAGGTTTTTCATCTGGCATAACTGATATTTAATGCCTGATGATTACCAACTCCCCAGTTCCTTCAAGCACAGCCTAGGGAAAGAACTGTTCTGTTCTCTCCTGACTTTGCTTTCACAAATACCTGAGTGGAATCCCGCAGCACTGGGCTTCTGCCACATTTTCTGCTCTCGCTTATTTGCTGATGAGCATTCTGGCTGCTCACACATCTGGCCTGTTGTTAATAGGCCTGGCACGAATATGGCAGTGCAAAAAATCGTTTCAAGGTTCTGTTCTCAGTTACTTTAGGACAGACACCCTGATATGCACCTGCAGTATCATGTGGTATTTCTGTTTTCAGTTTTTTAGGAACCTTCATTGTGTTTCCCTACCTGCACCACTTCCGGCTTCTCCACGTCCTTCTCAACATCTTTGTTCTTGGTTTTCTGATAGTAGATAGGCACACTGTTTCAATATTGCATTTATACTAAGGTCAAACAATGTAAAGTTTAGTGAAATCTTATTCAATAAAGGCAAGATGCATACTGTGCCCAGTAAATTAGGAACCAATGGAAACTGTCTCTCCCCTCTATAGAGCTGTCCTGCTCAGCTGCTTTTCTTACGCTGCACAGGCCCAAGTGCCCAGGGACGGCACTGCCGATGATGGACTGGATCTTCCTATGCCAATCAACAATCAAGAAAATGCCCCAACTGACATGCCCGCATGCCAGTCTGATGGAGGAAGTTCCTCAACTGAGGTTCCATCTTCCCAGGGAGCCTAGTTTGTGTAGTTTACAAAAACAAACAAAAAACACCACAGCATCCAATTGTCTTTTGAGGAAAGAACATTCACATTCAGAAAATACTCAGCAAGGCTACGGTCCACGAGGGTCCACGAGGGTCCACAATACGAATCTTAAAGTGATTCCCACTCTGGTAGTTGCCTTTGTACAAACTGGCTCTGCTCCTAGTTGAATTACTACAAGTTACATTTCAGAGATAACAAACTCCCTTAATTTACTATTTCTGTGCACACAAGTCCACAGCCCCATTGCTGATATTTCTGGTTTATAAGAGTCAATTTTTGTTTCAAAGTGAACAACTTTCCATCCTGGAGAAAGAATCCTTTTTGGCAAGCAGAGTTTTGTCTCAAACAAGACACATGTAGCCAATACTGTATGACTTTTCCTGGTGAGATGTGAAGAAACATCTATTCACTCCAGACAGGGACCTAACAGCAGACCAAAGACACAATCCACCCAAGTCTAGGTGGTGAACCAGTGAGTTTATTGGGGTTACTTACAGGAGCATGAAGGATTCAAAGGCAGCCACATCATGGAAAAGTCCTTCCTGACATGGATGAGGACTCCCAGCGTGGATGTGCACTCAGGAGAGCTGCATCCTTGGAGCACCATGAAGAGCTTGCAGGCAGTTTCCACACGATCTTTTCTCACACACAATTCTTACTGTTTGTATGACCTTGGGGAGGGAATCTTGTAACATTCAGAAGCTACCTAGACTGCTTTAGTTTTATTTATTTCCTAGATCTTGTAAGCCTCCCTCCTCTCCTCTTCCTCCTTCTCCTTCCTCCTCCCTCCAGGACAGACTGTTTGAGTTGTGAAAACTCAGCCACACAATTAAGACCTCCTCTGCCTTTAGCTAGCACGGTACCGAATGGAACTAGGCAAAACAGGTTTCTACCCTAAAGGACCCGCTATTCACCCTCAGACTCATTAACACGCTGTTGTAATACAGTACTCTGGCAAAGTTTCTGCCTGATAGTGTCATCTCTGTATAGCCACCTTACAACACAGATTCAAACAAGTCCATGTAAGCATTAAAGGCGAGGATAACCACCTCAAGGACAGACCTCAGTCCTGAAATATTCTCCTGAAAAGGTCAAGAAGAATATTTCTGCTGTTATCTAAACTCCTTCCCTTTCTCCACTGACCCATAAAAGACCCCCCACACTTTATTTGGCTGCTTGGCTAGGCTTTTCTTCCTTCTTTTCTCTGGATAAGAGCAAATCTTCTTACACAGCCCAATGGAATCTCCATTTTGTTATAAGAGCCAGGATTCCTAGATGAATAAAGGACCCCATTTGTCTCACAGGAATAACTCTTTCATTTCATTCCTTTATGACATACATTTTAGAGGAAGTTATGATTTTACCTACCCTTCCAATCCAAGTGTTCAGCTTTCTTTGGCAATGGGTAAGTTGATACTATCCTTGAGGAATGGGTTTACCTTCTATTCTTTGCACAACTAGAATGTGTTCACTTTGTGATATTCTCTCCTGTTGGAAATCCACAGTTAACATAGTTTTAAAATTAATGGCAAACTTAAAAATATTGTTAAATATGGCTGACAGAGATGACTCACAATTGGCAATTTATAGTTGCTGCCAGATGGAAAATCAGCATTCTTTAAGGGTGTGATGCTGGGTAGACTGACCAGACTCCAGGGTATGGGCCCACATATAAGAATATCTGGGGAACACAAATTAGACTCAGGAGGCCTTTAAAAACAATGGAGGACATGAAGTGGGGAGTAGGAGGTTGGAGTGGATCTGAGTAGAGATGGGGAGGGGGTCTGAATATGATCAGAATACATTGCATGAAATTCTCAAAGAAGCAGTAAGATATTTTTAAAAGAAGTGATTAAAGAAGAAAAAGATATTAAATATTTCTCCTCACAGACAAGTCAGATGCAGTCTTAAGTAATCATTATCCTTTCAGTAGAAAAGATCGATGTCAACTAATGAAAAAAAAAGCAGAAGAGAGAGAACAAAACAGAGATAAGAGAGCCAGAGAAGGGTCACTGCTGTGTAATGTACATTTTCCAGAGAGAGCATAGACTGTTCTCCAAAGTGATCGTGTCCTCACCTGTGCAGCAAGTCATAAAAATTTACAGAAGATGAACTATGTACTCACATCTCCATAAGGAACTTTAAAATGAAAGTGCAAATTAGAAACAAGCAAAGGGGCTAGATAGATAGCTCAGTGGTTAAGAGGATATGGCTTGCAGAGGACACGGCTACAGTTCCTGGCACACACACGGTGGCTCACAATTGTCTGTCTATAAGTCAGGTTTCAGAGAATCTGACACCCTCTTCTGACCTCCAAAGGCACTGCATGCACATGGTGCAAATACATACAAAATACTCATCTACATTTAAAAAATAATAATAAATCGCCAGGCATGGTGGTACGTGACTATACTAGCACTTGGGAGGGAGAGGCAGGCAGAGCTCTGTGAGTTCAAGGCCAGCTTGGTATATATAGGGAGTTCCAGGCCAGTCTCATGGCAAGTTTTACAGTTTTGTAAAATCATATGGAGATTGAAAAACACAACTGCGTGTTTGTGTACAATGTGTCTGTGTGTGCACACGTGTGAATGTAGGTGCACATGCCACAGTGTACATGTAGGGGCCAGAAGACAAGCTCAATTGTCAGTCCTCACTTTCGACCTTGTTTGAGACAGGGTCTTATCAGTCACCCCAAGCCTCTGGGGATTCTCCTGTCTCCAACCCCCATCTTATCTGAGGGATGCTGCGAATACAGAAGCATGTTACCAATGCTGGCCTTAGATAAGTTCAGGGATCTGAACTGAAGTCCTCACACTTGGAAGCTAAGTCCTTTGCCCATTGAGCCGTCTCCTCAGCACATCAACGCACATTTGAATCACCAGTGAGTCACTGAAGAAATCAAGAAGAAAGCTAAATCTTCAAAATTAAAATGTAAACATGATGTATCAGAATCTGAAGATCTAACAAGGAAATCCCTAGCTAGGAATGCTTATGTTAATAAATCAGAGTGATCTCAAGTGAAGAGCCTAAGAATGCCATCTTGTTAGAAAATAAGAACGACGCAACACAACACCGATAAAAGGAAAGGAGTTATTTTAAAAAGAGCAGAAATTAAGTAATAAAAGGAATATTAACAGCACAAAAATGCTGATAATTTTAAAATGTAAGCAGTAGGTCAAGGAGGGATAACCAATGCTGCTATTTGAAAATACTATATGGGAGCTTACTATTTTATAAGCTTCCTAAACGTGTATATTCATATACGTGTTTGGGGTTGCCCTACACAGGGGAAATTGCTCCTCCCAGAAACCATGGGTTCTCAAATAAAAAGCCCAGGGCCATGTGTGGGATACTTCCTGTTGAGTTGCTGGTCAGGGATACCCAGGAGGACCCCCCCTCAAAAAAAAGAATGCAGGTTTCTGTCACTGCTCTTGAATGCCCACCAGAAATTGATGATAAAACACTTGAGTCACAGGACATTAAGAAATCAGAGGGCTTTAAGTCCAGTTACATAACTGTTGATTATCCCCCCAGAAAACAATACCACTACTGCACCACTAGAGGCAGTTTACTGTGCCAGCTTTATGGTTATTAGGCTTTAGGGCTGGATTGGACCATTGATTGATTTTCTCCCTTAGCAGCTCACATAGTATCCTCTAGAACTATGAGAGCTAGTCTTCAGGGAGAAGGCTTCCAGGTAAGTTCCCGCTCCATTGCTCCAAGTCCTGTGTCCAAAGTATGTCCTTTCTTTAGGAGTATGGCCTTACCTCGAGTTCTGGGAGATAACCAAGGACTCCAGCAATAGCCTGGGTTATTTAGGGAGTCTCTTGGACTACTCTGACCAGCCACTCAAAGGGAGGTCTCACCTGCCTGGCACTGTGCTCCTTGCCCTACAGCCCCCAGGTATACACATGCACTAATGTTCAGACGCCGTATGTGTATTTCTCAAGGGGTTCCCAAGCCAACACATTTCCCTCTGGCTTCCCAAGTCACCCAAGCTCCATTCACCTCTCCTCTCTCTCCCCCTCTACAACCTTCCCCTCTGCAATTATAGCCAAATATATAAGGCCGGAGAGGTCATAGATCCTAGAGAAAACCCTATCTCTAGACAAATGAAATTTCTTACCATTTCCTAAATATAGATCCTTGTATTTATAGACAAGTATACTGTACACTGCTCATCAAAGAAGCTTCTTTTTGCAATAGTTGGAAGCTACTGCAGAGTTCTACAACTGGTCACACGCAGAGAATATATATCTAAATATACATCTAAGAGCTGCCCACCCCTAGGTGACATATCTGCAGTGGAACCTCTACACCTAAGGCTCATGGAAAACAGTGAAGCAGGGTGTGGAGAGAACACTGATGCACCCTTCAACTCTTACCAGCAAAGTGTCCTTATGCAATGGAGTGTGATGCCCACAGAGGCCACAACTGGCTGTTTTAGAGAATAAGAGACTGCAGAGTGTGTGTCCTTGGATAGGACTCCTATATTAAGCCTCACCCACCTATGGCCCAGGGACCATTGCAGAAGAAGAGCAGAAAGATTGTAAGAGCCAGAGTTGATCCATGAACATAGAGAAATAGAGGCTTTGAGGCCACTGGAAGCTTTGCACATGTGAACTTGTGGCAAGGGTGGCTTGGAGCACAAGAACCTAAAAACACTTTAAATTTTAGTCATCAAGTTAAATCGGTTATCATCTCAACTAACTTTGGGGGGACAGGGTCTCACTATGTATCCCTAGCTGGCCTGGAACTAACTATGTAGACCAGGTTAGCCTCAAACTCATAGAAATCCACCTGCCTCTGCCTCCCAAGAGCTGGCATTAAAGACATGCGCCACCATGTTCAGCACCGCTAATCTAAATTCAGTCACTGAAAGAAAAATAGAGGGAAAGAACCCTGAAAAAGAATGGGGGAAAAGGAACAAAACAGAGACAGAAGTAGAAGTAAAGAAGCCAGACAGACAGAGGGAGACAGGAAACATCATTGACTGGAGCCACCAGGTGAGCAATGGAGTCACCTGCCCGGCCTGGCTTGTCTGCATCTAAGGCAGTTACAGCAGACTGCAAGATGTTCCTGATGCTTCCTGTCCCTTACGAGAAAGGAAGTCAGGATCAGTGGTCACCCAGAGATCCATCCAGACTGTCTTACATTAATGGACTCCTGCCGCTTCGACCTACCTGCCCTGGTTCTCCTGTGCTGTGAAGCACATTGTAGCACATGTCTCATCCCTAACACCTTCGATACATCCAGGGTGCACAAGTGGAGCAGCTGGTTACACACAGAGAGGCCTGGACTGCACAGGATTCAGGTTTTTGTGAGTAAACAGACAGGAATGAAGCATTCAGTTCATGACTGTGAGCATAGTGTAATCATGCCCTTCTCTAGAGTCACTTACTAATCTAAAGATAGAAAAAGAAGAAAAGCTATAGGAGAAAACTACCCTGACCTTCCCAGAACAGCAGTACCTGCTACTTTACTGGATGATGGTCTGAGTGGCCGTGAAGATGTGATTCGCCTGTATGTCCCTGAAATTTTCTCCAAAATAAGAGCCAGACAAAACACTTCCAAAACATTCCTATTGGGTAAGAACTTCTTCCTCAATAAACACAAATTGAATATGGAAAATAATGTAAACAGAAAGGAGCTCTTTCTGATTGGTTCAAACCTTAAAGGTCTGATGTATAAAAGGCCCAGAATGGACAAAGGCTAACTATACTGTAGAAAACTCCCCTGTGAGCAGGACCCCGCCCTCCACACCTGACACCATGACCACCTCCTGCTGCTCCCCTTGCTGCCAGCCCACCTGCTGCAGAACCACCTGCTGCAGGACCAGCTTCCAACCAAGCTGTGTGACCAGCAGCTTCCGCACTCCCTGCTGCCAGCCCTGCTGCTGTGAGCCCAGCTGCTCCCAGTCCAAGTGCTGTATCTCCAGCTGCTGCCAACCCTGCTGCCAGCCCAGATGCTGTGTGTCCAGCTGCTGCCAGCCCTGCTGCCAGCCCAGCTGCTGCAGAACCACCTGCTGCAGAACCACCTGCTGGAAGCCAACCTGTGTGACCAGCTGCTGCCAGCCCTGCTGCATCCCCAGCTGCTGTAGCGCACCCTGCTGCATCCCCAGCTGCTGCCAGCCTTGCTGTCAAACCACCTGCTGCAGGACAAGCTTCCAACCAAGCTGTGTGACCAGCAGCTTCTGCACTCCCTGCTGCCAGCCCAGCTGCTGTGAGCCCAGCTGCTGCCAGCCCAGCTGCTGCCAGCCCTGCTGTCTCCCAAACTGCTGTGAAACCACCTGCTGCAAGACCACCTGTTGTAAACCAATATGTGAGTCCAGCTTCTGCTGCTGCCCAACTTGCTGCAAAACCACCTGCTGCAAGACCATTTGCTGTAAACCAACCTGTGTTACCAGCTGCTGTTACACACCCTGCTGCCAGCCTTGCTGTGAAACCACCTGCTGCAGGACCCCCTGCTCTAAGCCAAGTTGTGTGACCAGCTGCTGCAGCACACCCCGCTGCCCACCCTCCTGCTGCGTGCTCACTTGGGGCACACCCAGCTGCTGCTGAGCAGCTTCCCCCGTGACAACAGCTACATGACTTTTCTTTGTCATAGCTGACTTCCTGTAGCTGTACCAATTCTCATGTTACCATTCCTTTGCTGAAAGCCTTCAGGCTAGCACCTAAAAATCTGTCCGTCATCAATTTTATTTAAACATATGAGTCACCTTGAGGGAGTACAGAAGTTGTCACTCCCTTCTCTAGCTATTGTGTCAAATTCATAGATAGTTGACCTGTAGCTGTACCAATTCTCATGTTACCATTCCTAGCACCTAAAAATCTGTCCGTCATCAATTTCATTTAAACATATGAGTCACCTTGAGGGAGTACAGAAGTTGTCACTCCCTTCTCTAGCTATTGTGTCAAATTCATAGATAGTTGAGGTGAATTCCTGGACTGGGCTTAAACTCTAAGGTGATGTATTTACCAAAATATATACCAAATAATTTCAGAAAATACTGTCAATAAAAATCGCAAAGGTTGATGCAGTTGACCAGTCTGCATAGCCAGGGTTCTCTGAATTCTTTTGTGCTACTTTAACCTCATTGCTCACCTGTGAACAAACAGCCTTAATAAACTCTTAATAAATTCAGTGCCATTATTCAACCCATACAGTCTGTCTGTCATTATATTTTGTTAAGTCACTTGATATGGAACTACAAGCTCAATAGACTTCTAACCACACAATGTAATTCACATACGCTAGGCACAATGTTGCCCAGCAGACCTCTGAAAGCTTTTCATCTGGCATAAGTGAAATTTAACCCCCAGTGATTATTAATTCATTATATCCTTTTCCTTCAGCTCTGGAAGTCAATGTTTTGCTCCTTCTTTTTCTGACTTTGACTCTTACAAACCTTTATGCACTTCTGTATGGGCTTTGTTGATGGGCGTCTGGACTGTGCCCACATCTTGACAATTGTTAACAGGGCTAGCGTGAACCTGGGAGTTCTGCTATCGCCTCAAGAGTCTTAGTTCAATTACTTAAAATGAATATCCTGAAGCGCAGCTTCCATATCATAGAGCATTTTCCTTCACACTTGTTGGAAGAACCTCTGTAATGATTTCCCTACCTCCTGTACCATTTCACATACCTACCAATAAATAAAGGTTCAGTTTCTCCATATCGCTGTCAACACCTTCTTTCTTGTTTTAATGGCAATAGAAACAATCTTTAAACCTTGTAGTTATTCTAAAATTAAATTATATACCAAGTTTTAGTAACATCTCATGCAATCAGGGCCAAAAAGTTGTCCCACCTCTGCTTGTGCTGAGCTAGGAACTATGAATAGTGACAGGTTTGTTTTACCCACCCCAAACGTCCACGGTAGACTACTCAATATTTTAGTAGTACACACACATTTATTTTTAATAGTGCTCAATCACAGGGCTGAAGAGACGGCTCAGCAGTTGAGAGCACTTGCTACTCTTGCAGAGGACCTGGGTCCAGTTCTCAAGACACATATGGCAGCTAACAATTGTCCATATCTCCAGCTCCAAGGGATCCAACCCCCTCTTCTGGCCTCCATATGCATTGCACACATGGTACACTTACATACATGCAGACAAAACATTCATACACGTAAAACTTCTTAAAAGTCCTTAATCAAGGTATTGTATGCTGTACTAATCTGGAAGTCATTCACTCTCCTTGGGTTGCCTTTGAACACTTAGGCTCTGTTCCTACTTATATTACTGTTCAACTTTCCAAAGCCAGGCATTGTAGCACACACATATAATCCCAGCACTTGAAAGGCAGAGGCAGGCAGATCTCTTTGAGTTTGGGACCAGCTTGGTCTACATAGCGAGTTCCAGGTCATCAGGGGATGCATAGTGCAACCTTGTTTCAACACACACACACACACACACACACACACAAATAAATTAAAAATTAAAAAAACTTTCCAAAGAAAATCTAATCTCTTGATTTCTTGTTCAGGCACCTAAGCATCAATGGTGATTAGTTCTGATTTATAATTTTAAACTAATGCTGCAAGATAAATATGTTCTCAATCCTGAGAAACAATTCCTTTGGTAACCAAAGTTCTGCTTCTGTTTTGGACATAACACCTGTCTAGCTAGCCATGCAGACAGCCTGGACCTTGGCTGCTCCTGGGGAATAGGCTGTAGATGGGAATTTGTCAAAACAGTTTTCAGTCCTATAGGATACTGTACTGACCTGCTAGTCACCCTAGATTCATTATCATCTCATTGCACCACATTATAGTAGTACAATTCCTCTTCAACAGTATCATCTCAGTGTATTCTGCCTCTAGACCAGATCAAATCCTCTTGTACTAAGGATGAAAGGCATGGGGTGTGCATCTGAAGAACTGACGGGACCTCTTCCTTAAAAACTCAAGGAAAATATCCCTACTCTCCTAATGTTTAACATCCTTTCTTTCCCCTTACCCTCAAAGAATCCTCATCCTTTGAATGGGAGGCTGATTTGGTCACTACTTCTCTCTCCTCTGTATTCTCTTGCAAAAAAAATATATCCTTTCCCTCCTACAAGAAGGACCCGAGGAGGGTGGGAGTTCTCATACAGAGACAGGTACAGACTAGTTGGGATTTGGGCCAGCCACCAGCCACTTACTACAGATCATTACTACAGATAACATGACATCACATTCTCTCCCCAAGACACTTCCTGTATTGTTTACCTTTCTGTTGTTGTCATAAAACACCATGACTTCCCTGGTTGCCTCCTTTGATTGAAATGGAGATCTTTTTTAAAGATTAAAAAACTCAATCAATTTTGTGTCTTACAGGCCTTATACTGAGTTCAATATTGTATAATTGTATTAACTCAACTGTGAACCTAGAAAGTAGCACCCACTTGTGAAAAAGATATACTCATGCTCTGGAGTGTGTTACTGAACATGTTAAAGCTGTAGTGAAATGCTTTTTCTAATCATGTAGCTATTAAAAATTAAAAAATAATGACTAAAAAAACAAAATGAAACAAAACAAAAAAACCACCATGACCAAGACAACTTATAGAAGGAAGAATTTATTTGGCTTAATGGTGCTAGAGGGATAAGGATCCATCATGGTGAAGAAGCACAGCAGCAGACGCAGCCAGAGCAGAAAGCTGAACACTCATACCTCCAAGCACACGTAGGAAGCAGAGAGATATCAAACTGACATAGGACAAGGCTATGAACTCTCAAAACACACCCCCGTGACATGCTTACTCCAGCAAAGCTACATATACTCCTCATACGTTCCCAAATAGCACTACCAACTGAGTACAAGTATTCAAATAGTTGGAGCCTATGTGGGACATTTTCATCCACACTACCACATTCCACTCCCTGGCCTCATAGGCTCAAGATGTTCCAGAGGAAAATGGAAGCAAGAACTTCAACAGCAAATGGGATATTTTGGCAAAGAATCTGGTTGCCATCTACCCAAGGCCAAAGAAATTACCTGAAGCTAAATTAAAAAGTAATGAGCTAATTTCTTTGGCAGAGGACACTTTAAGACAGCTTGATGTTCAATCTGCAACATAGTTGTTTATGGTGAATATTATGAAGATCTATAATTGTACAAGTAGAACAGACAGAAATACAAAATGTACAATTTAGAGACAAGATGAGCACCAAAAAGCTTAATGCTGTGGCCAAGGCAACCAAGGTGGATCCTGAAAGAGAGGCTCTTTTTGTTAAGAAGATTGGCACCATTCAGAAGAGACCCCCTATTCTACTGAACAATGGAAAAAGTACCCACAGGGAAAAACTTTGCCTAGTTAACCTTCCAACTTGTGAGAGGAAAAAGTCTAAGGAGACTTCTGCTCATAGAAAATGCAATGTACAAAAACTGCTGATAATGTGGATAAAGGGAGTCAAGGTCTCCACTCCAAGCTGCAGCCTGACTCGGCAGGTCATTCAGGTGGTGCTGTACGCTTTAGAGGCATGAAAGATGCAATAGTAAGAGGGCCGTCATTCCTTCCTCACAGTTTTGGAGAGCTGTGGCAATGGCAGGGGAGTCTCTGTGAGAAGGTCATGATAAGCCCAGAGGCCCTCAGAGGACATTGCATAAAGCTGTGAAGATGAAGCCTAGGTTGTGGTGGAAACCCTAAGGTTTTGGAGATGCCAGAGCCATGAGACGTCTGCCAAGGATAGCTGTATATTCAGAGCAAATGTATGTTTCATGCTGGAAAGCTGGAGGAGCAGAACCATCTACCCCTTTGGAAATAAAGTCCCAGACATCAGACACAGAGCTATAAGATTCAGTGTTTGGTGCCCTGATGGTTTTCGATCTTGTTTTGGTCTGGTATTTCCTCACTACTCCTTGCTTCCTCCTTTTTAGAATGGGAATATGTATTCTGTGTCATTGTATGTTGGAAGTATTCAATTTGCTTTTAGATTTTTCAGGGGTTACAATTAAGATAGTGCCTTAAGTTTCAGAAGAGACTTTGAACTTTTGAATAGTGCTGCAACTGTGGAAGTCTATGGGATATTGAAAGCTGTACTAAATGCATTTTGCATTATGATATCACCATGGGCCAATGGAGGCCAGGGAGTGGAATGTGGTGGTTTGAATGAGTTGCCCGCCCCATAGGCTGGGAGTCTTTGAATACTCGGCCCCAGTTTGTTGTACTGTTTGTGAGGTTTAGGAGATGTGGTCTTACAGAAGGAAACACATCACTGGGGGCAGCTTTGAGAGGGCATTACCTTGCCCACTTCTGGTTTGCCATCTCTTCCTGCCTGAAGATATGAGTTCTCAAATTTCTGTTCCGGCTGCCTCCTGCCATGTCTTCCCATCATGATGGACTCTTTGCCCTCAGGAATCTTAAGCCCGATAAACTCTTCCTTCTATAAATTGTCTCAGCCATGTTTTTTTTAATCACAGCAGCAGGAAAGTGCTAGTATACATTTCTTGATGTCTGTACAAGCGATGATCAACACTGTAGGGTTACAAGAACCCTGGCCCTCCAGGAAACAGGAGCCACCACATTACCACATGATGATTAGAGCATGGATGATGCAGGTGAACTGGCTATTTTATCTTAAAAAATATTCTCAGAGTTATTCCTAACTAAAAGCGGATTAAAAGTTGGCATGTCCATGCAGCACTTGGGAGATAGAAGCAGGAGGATCAGAAATTCAAGGTCAGCCTTAGCCAATTAGTCATTTCAAGACCATCCTGGCCTACCTAAGACCATTTTGAAAAAAAAAAAAAAAAAAAGCAAATTAAACACTTACCTTTCAGAAGACTTGTAATGTTTATGTAATAATGAAAAAGAACCTTGAAAAAACATATTGTATAAATGATACAATTACATAAGCAATAATGAGGAAAAGTTCTGTCATTTTTTTTCCAAATATGAAATTTCAGAATCTGAAATTCCCAAGTTGGAAGAAGTCATCATATTCTGAAAAGCCGGCCAATAAACAGAAGTTGACAATACACTCCTAGCAGAATGATCCATTCCTGCATAAAAATAAATAGTACACCAATGGACTGCAAAGGAGGGCAGGGAATGAGCTCCTGTATCTACAGTCAGCTGATTCCTGACCCAAGTGCCAATGATTAATGTTGGAGAAAAGATAGCCTCTTAAAAAAATGAGTAAGACTTCAATAGCAGGAATAAGCCAGAAGGGCCAAGTGGGATTTCATCATATTAGGTAAGCCCTGTGTAGATGGAGAAACTGTCACCAAAGTGAAGAGTCAGCCTATGGGATGGGAGCAAAGCTTGCCAACTTGTCATCCAACAAGGGATTACTATCCAGAATATGAAGAGAATTTTACAAAGCTAAAATACAAAGGAAAAGTAATCCAATTAATAGTCAAATTATTTGAAGATATTTTTAAAAACAAAAAAGATACAAATGGCAAAAGAAAAAATCTTCAACATCATTAGTTATCAGGAAATGCAAATCCAAGCCATTGAAATTCTACCCCACTCTACTCAGATTGGCTGTCATCAAGAAAACAAACAACAAATGCTGATGAGGATATGGGGGAGAGGAACCTTTTTATGCACTGTTGATGGAAATGTAAATCAGCACAATTCAGATGGAAATTAGCTTGGAGTTTCTTTTAAAAACTAATCATTAGAGACAGAGGGAGCTTATTGCTGAAGGCACTGCTTGATGTGAGCACAGGGAGGGAGAAATCAAGATTGGACTAAATTGGAAACTCCCTGCCACTGGATGGGTGCCTTTCATGGTGCCAAGAAGCAATATGCACATGACTGGGGAAGAATTGTCCCCTATAATTCTGCTCAACACCAGGCCCCACATGTTGCACTATCAACATACCAAACAAGATGTTCCTGCTGGTACAATAGTGGAGTGTCTAGTGTATGTACAACCAGAAAATTTTAGTTTGGATATAATGCCTACTCCTAGAGGTGGAACACACATCTGGTACTGTAGACCAGACCAACTCCCTGTGGCAGGGGAGAATATAGGCCCCCGTGGGAAGCCACTGCAATTGTTTTGTTAGATGGATGTGTTGAACCTGTTAAAGTACCTTCCAAGCATTTGTGTTTATACCCATAGGTTAAGTTATTATAGCAGCTGCTTTTTAGATGTTCTTGCTTCTTGCTGTTTGTGTTTTTATAGTAGAAATCCCACTGAAATGGGCCAACAGCCCATGGAAAACTGATGATGCAGAGACCCGAAAGTTCAGTGCCTTGCCACAATAGGAAGAAGATGATCCCACACCTACCACCCCCTCCAAAGCTCAGGGACTTTTATGGAAGAAGTTGGTGGAAAGAATGTAAGAGCCAGAGGAAGGGGTACAGTGTTAACTGAAAGTGTATTCTGACCACTATGCAGACAAGCTGTAGCAAGCTGTAGTCACACCTCCTTCCCATACTCATTAAGGAATTGAGGGGGGAGTCAGTTACCCCTCCCACCCAATCAGTCGACCTTAGCTGCATGTGGGGGAGGGGCTAAGGATATATAACCTGAGAATGTCAGGAGGCACCTCTCTCACCATTCTATGCAGCTGTCAGGAAGTCACAAGATCTATATTTGAATGTGGACTTTCCAGTGGGAGGTACCCACTCCTCTGTAAATAAACCCCCACCCTATGCTCTGTTAAAAAAAAAAAAAAAGGAAAATGCTAAGTGTTTGGATAGATAGATAAGAGAAATCTGACTAGATCACAAGTGGATGGACTTGCACTGGGGAACATCTGGGGACACTAACTTGACACAGTGGGCCTTAACACCCAGGACAGAGTATATAGGTTCTATGGGGGGGAGCTATGGGAGGGTACTGGTGGGGATGAGGCTATAAAGATGATTTAGATTGTTTGAGATATTCTGTATGAAATACAACAAAATTTAATTTTAAAAAATCTGATCATTAGAACTACCGTATGATCCAGCTAAACCACTCTTTAGTATATTCCCCAAAGATGCAGCCTATTTTTCCATCATAAGGAAAAACAAAATTATGTCTTTTCATAAAAATGAACGAACCAGAGATTATGACATTAAGTGAAATAAGTCAGACTTATGAAGACAAGTGTCATGAGCTTCTCTCATATATGGAATGGGAATGGATGGGGTGGGAATGGAGAGGGGAAATGGACTTTATCATAGAGTAGTAGGAAGATTTGGGAAGAGAAAGCAAGGAGGAGGTCATGGCAAGAGAGGGAAATCAGGAGTGAGGATACCAAAGTGTGTATACACATGTATAAAATGCCATGTTAAATATGTTATGAGCAGAATTGATATATGCTACACAAGTTAAATATTTCCTGTATTTCAGAAGAAATAAAAAGTAAAGTTTTACATTAGAGCACATATAGTCCAATAAAAAATATATTTGAGACTAAATCTAGAGAAAGATAGACAAGATTTCTGCAGACAGAAGCATAAATGTCCCACAGGGCAATTTCTTCAACAATTTCCTACCTAGTTGCATTCAGCATAAATGCTTAAAACAAAAACATTTCTATAACTTCATTTTTAATGGGCCCAAACTAAAAACAACCTGTTTTACTTTCTAGAGAAAATTCAACAAATGCACTGTGTCAAAGTTATTCAGAGAAGATCACCCAGCAACGAGAGTGAACGTATTACAGACAGTGCTGGTGAAGATTTTCACAGTCATCCTGTGAGCAGACAGTTTCATTCTCTGATCTGCAAAGCTGCAGAGAGAACAGAAGCATATCCTGGTGGAAGACAGGCCCTGAGGGCAGTGATCAGAGCCCTTTGGGAATGAGCAAGAAGAAACCGCTTATAGGGGTTGAGGTTGATTTGTACTTCCTTGCGAAGAATGTATGGATATGCTCACTTTTAATATTTGGTCAAATGGGAAATTAATGATTTATATATGTTAATGTGAACAATAGGCACTCCCCCCCAAAACAATCCCAATCCTCATGTCTAAATTAGGTATATCTCAACTAATCTCATTTAATAGAAAGAAAAGAAAGAAAGTGAAGGAGGTAGAGAGAAAGAACTAAACAGAGAGACAGAGACAGAGACAGAGAATTAAAGAAAGTCAGGCAGTTGGAAAGAAAATTGAGAGAAAGACTGCAGCTCCAGTACCCAGGTGAGCCCTGCTGTCACCTGTTCACCACGGTTTGTCTAGATCTAAGGCAAAAAGAGCCCCTTGTGAGCTCCCCAGTAGTAAATCAGGACCAGTGTTCACCACACAGCCATTGAGGCCCTTTATTCCCATCGTATTGTTTCTTATTATACCCTGGCTCTGCTATGAAACATATTATGACTGACATTCTCATTCCAAAGTACTTTTGATACCCCGAGTCATGCAGTTAGAGGAATTTATACAGAGGCAGATGCCCAGGCCAATTTGGAGTCAGGCTTTTTGGACAAACAGAAAAAGATATAGGAATTAAATTTGCACTGTAAATACAGTGCAATCACACCCCCTCCAGAGACACTTCCAAATCTAAGTACAAAGAAAGAAAGCTCTAAAAAAATTACCCTGATCTTCCCAGATAGGCAGGCATTATCATGTGACAAGATGATGATGAGAGATACAGAAAGCTGATGGTATGAACCACTGCTTTTATTTTTAAAAGCTCAATAAGTTATTCCTCAGTACAAAACATAAAACATGTTCAAAGATTCATAACATTAGGTGAAATTTCTTCCTTGATAAACACAAATTAAATATGGAAAACAATGTAAACTAAAAGTCTTTCTGATTGGTTCAAATCTTGGAGACCTGAAGTATAAAAGGCCCAGAATGGAAGAACTCAACTATAGTGTAGAAAACTCCCCTGTGAGCAGGACCCGGCCCTCCACACCTGACACTATGACCACCTCCTGCTGCTCCCCTTGCTGCCAGCCCACCTGCTGCAGAATCACCTGCTGCAGAACCACCTGCTGGAAGCCAACCTGTGTGACCAGCTGCTGTTACCCACCATGCTGCCAGCCCTGCTGTCCCCCAAACTGCTGTGAAACCACCTGCTGCAGGACCACCTGCTGTAAACCAGCCTGTGTGACCAGCTGCTGTGGGTCCAGCTACTCTAAGTCCACCTGCTGTGACCAAATCAGCACAGTCAGCAGCTGCTGCCAACCAACTTGCTGTGAAACCACCTGCTGCAAACCAGCCTGTGTGCCCACCTGCTGCTGCTGCTGCTGCACACCCTGTTGCTGTGTGTCCAGCGGCTGCCAGCCCTGCTGCATCCCCTGCTGCTGCTGCACACCCTGCTGCCAACCAACCTGCTGTGAAACCACCTGCTTTAAACCAAGCTGTGTGACCCTCTGCTGCAGCACACCCTGCTGCCCGCCCTGCTGCTGATGACCAACTCACATAAACATCTGCACAAGCCTTCTCTCTGGATAACTGACCTGCCACACCTGCACAAATTCATAACTTAAACCTTGCTGAAAACCTTCATGATCTCTCCAGAAAATGTGACAGCTTTCGTTTCTTATTTAAATATGTGAACTGCTTTGAGGAAGCGTAGAGCTCCATATCTCTCCTCTAGGGATTATGGATCTTATGGCATCTTCAAGGACTGTTGATATAGTGACTTGGCATCTGTTCAAATTCTCAGCCAAGATCTTTCTATCTTCCACCAAATAACTTAAGTAAACACTCCCCCCACCCCAAATTCCACATCTTGCTGCAGCCAATCAGTTATCTTCTTAATTATATTTCTTTCTACAGTTACACCAGATTCTTGTGTCCTTTTTTTCCTTCTGCTCACTTTTGTGTTGTAGCCCTAGAAGCAAGCAACCTTAATAAAATCTGTGCTGTTATTCATTCCACACTGTCTGTCATTAGACTTTGACAACTTGCTTAATGGAAAATTTACATGATCAATAGATTTTTAAATCTACAATGAGATGTCATCATATCACACACACTAAGCACAATGTTGTCCAGCAGATTTCTGAAAGGTTTTCAGCAGACATAACTGAAATTGAATACCCAATGACTAGCAGTTTCCTAGCATGGTCAACATCAGAGCCTGTAAACAGTCTGTTCTTTCCTTTTCTGACTTTGACTTTTGTAAACATCCTGTGGATAGAATCATAGAGCAATGATATTTATGTCACATTTTCTTTATTCATTTATTTGTTGATGGGCATCTAGGCTGCACCAACATCTCATTTATTTTTAATAAGACTAGCATGAACATGGAAGTGCCAGTATCTCTCCAAGATTCTGAATTCACTTGCGTCATTTGCCAGGAAATGGATGCAAATGGAGATCTTCATGTTAAGAAAAAACATGTCAGCCAGGTATGACGGCACACACCTTTAATTCCAGCATTTAGGAGGCAGAGGCAGGTGGATCTCTGTGATACTAAGGCCAGCAGCCTGGTCTACATAATGAGTTCCAGGCCAGCTGGGGCTACATGGAGACCCCATCTCAAAAAAAAAAAAAAAAAGAGGAGGAGGAAGATGCCGGGGTTTCAAACCAGCGACCCCTGGGGAGGTGATAATTGGGGATGAGTAAGCACACCTTTCACCAGCTCACACCGCCCCCATTACCCGGGGACACTCAGACTCAACAGGGAGCCTAGTCAAGCAGGGACTCATTTATTGCAGGTGTTACAAAGCTTATAAAGGCACCTGGAACTCCCCCCTCCCCCGTCGAGGGTGTATCTTAAGGATGGTCACGTGCTGATCATGCACTCCTCAGCAGTGCAGAAGTATTCTTCAGACTTTCAAAGCAAGTCAAGCCGTGCCCCAGTAACTTCCTTTCAGACCTATGCAAGGTGGGGCCTTTAGGTCCCCACAAAACACAACAGGGCAGTTGCACATACAAACTCATGGTGGTTGGGGCCTTTCAAGGCCTGTGCAAGCTCAATCCAGCCTGGAGGATGGAGCTGGTCTCAAAGCCCCAGCCCTGAGGAGCTGCCGGGAACTCATGGCTGCTGGGAGAGGGCTGATCAGTTTTCTGTAATCACTGGATCATGCACCTGGCCATGTGCATGTCCTGTCTTAGGAGTACTTGTCATGGGACATCTTACCCATCTTTGGCTAAAAATGCATCATGACTAAGGGCAGCTGTGTGGGTAATGCTAGCCCATGACAGTCTTGGTCTCTGCCTAACTCAGTTAGCCAAGCGTGGGCAACCGGAGGGGGTCCTGTGGGAGTCTGTAATCATGAGGAGGTGGGCCCTGGCAGTTCCAAGGGTCCTCTGTCAACAAATTATCTGGTAAAGACACTTAAAGATAAGCATTATCAAAAGAAACAAAGCAAGTCATGGCATAGGACAAGTTGAAATACTTCTGGGACCATGTACCTTTTAGCCAATCAGCCAGTTGTCAACGGGGCAGCAATGAAGCCAAGGAACTGAGTCCTTTACCTCAGATGGATACAAATAAAGAGAGGAATTTTGTCTCATGAACTATTGTCCATGGACCATCATGCTAGTCAGTCAGATCCTGGCCTACCCACTTAAGGTTTTTCACAGGCACCCATATGGGGTTTGAATCTCCTGTAAGGTAGACACACCCAAAGCCTCGACCCATGGTTAGCAATGGATCTGGTCCTTTCCATTGCCCAGTGATGGGATCCTTCCATCTTACCTGTACCTCGGGTCTCTGCTCCTGTCGTCCCCAATGCTTTTGAAACTGGATTCCAACTGATTTTTTTGAAAATTAAGAATATTAATATGGCCATACCCAACAGTTGGTGGGGGCTTATTCCCCTTTTTGTTTTTGTAATTGAATTTTTAGGTTTTGATGGTTGCATTCTACAATGGCTTGACCTTGGGAATTGTAGGGAATTCCTGTATTGTGTTGAATTCCCCAAAGTGAAAACAATCCTTGTAAATTTGTACTCACAAAACACGGTCTATTATCAGTTTTAATTCTTTGGGGCAGTCCCAACGTAGCAAAGCACTGGAGAAAATGAGACTGAGCATGTTTAGACTTCTCTCCTGTATGAGCGGTAGCCCAAGAGTCATGTGAGAATGTTTCAATGTACAATGGACACAAAAATATGCTTACGCTTTCCAAAAGGAGCATAGTGTGTGACATCTGTTTGCCACAAGGAATTGGGCTTGAGTACTCTGGGATTTACCCCTGGCTGTTACAGAGGCAGTACCTGTACACAATAAACCATCTTGTCTGCCTCTGCATTGCCTTGGGATAAAAGCCCAGGCAATCTTTGGTGCCCCTAAGAAGCTGTAAGAAAATAAGGGCTTCTCTCTCTTTAAGGAGCTCATGAGCCTGAATACTGTCAGAAAACAATGGCCCTGAGTTCCTTGAATTGAGCTGCTTTTTGGTTTCTCCACATCTGCCCCAGTCAGTGAAAATATTGTAGGCTTTACTAAGGGCTCCCTGGGCCCAGGATTTGGTGAGTGCTGCTGCCGGCGAGGCCTGTAGAACTCAGGGGCGGGGTGGTTCCCTGGCCACCCTGGAACTGAAGGGGCAGGGCCCCTCCCTAAGCCACCTTCCCCCTGGCCTTTTCAGCTGTCCCAGAGCCGGTTGCCGGCACACAGCCAAAGGTCTTTGTTTTTTTGTTTGTTTTTTAAATGCCCCCAGCGGCTGCTGCCACCGGTCCCACCCAGCTTTCGAGCAGGCCCCTGCCCCATTCACATGTTAATTCAAGGTGGGTGGGGTGGGCAGCTTTTGCCATGGACCCCAGGCACTCCACCCCGCCCTTCTGCCCTGGAGGCTCCGAAGCTGGCCAGGGCACGCGGGAGGCGCTGCTTGTTACTTTGGCCACTTTTGGTTTCACTTCTGTTGCATTTCTGCCTTCTTCCTCAAACTCTTCCCATGAATCCCAAGTATCCCCAGTAAAAACATTAGCCCCTAGTAGCCAGGGAGCCAAATGAATCACCTCTGCCCAAATCTTTTTAGCTCTGACAAATTCAATCCCCTGCTTTTAAGTATATCTCTCAGCGCTTTAAGTGCCAGGTCTTCAAACTTAAAATTTGCATTACCCATATTTAGGGTCTTGATTACCCTGAACTTCCTATGATTGGCCCCAATCCATTTCCCTTCTTTATTTCTTCTTTCTTTTCCTCTTTTCACCTTCTTTAGTGCGCCAGGTTGAGCGCCAGTTGCCAGGGGTTCGAACCAATGACCCCCGGGGAGGTGATGATTGGGGATGAGTAAGCACACCATTCGCCAGCCCACGCCGACCCCATTAACCGGGGGACACTCAGACACAGGGAGCCTAGACAAGCAGGGACTCATTTATTTCAGGTATTACAGAGCTTATAAAGGCATCTGGAACTCCCCCTTCCCCCCCCCCAGGGTGTTTCTTAAGGATGGTCATGCACTGATCATGCAGTCCTCAGCAGTGTGGAAGTATTCTTCAGACTTTCAAAGCAAGCCAGGCCACGCCCCCAGTAACTTCCTTTCGGACCTATGCAAGGTAGAGCCTTTAGGTCCCCACAGGAAGAAAAGGAGGAGGAGGAGCAGGAGGAGGAGGAGGAAGGGAAGGGGAGGGGGAGGGGGAGGAGGAGGAAGAGGAAGAGGAAGAGGAGGACGCAGGGAGTAACTGCCCTGTTATACCTCCTCCTTTTCTGGCCCAAGCTACCTTTAGCCAAACTAAGAACTAAAAATTATCAAATGTGTTCTCTCACTTTTTAATCCTAGACTTTATATAGAAACACAAAATCATATATGCATATATGCATGAATATGTATATGAATATATGTGTATGGTCATATTGTTATACTAAGTGAAGTAACATGGACTCAGAAAAACAAAAGATGTATGTTCTCCCTCATCTGTGGATCCTAGCACTAAATCCTTATAAATGAGTGCATATCCTGATGCAACTTCAGGGACCAGGAATATGGAAGGAAGACACGGAAGTAACGTGTGTATACTTTATATGTATATGCATGAATATGGGTACGAATTTATGTGTATGGTAGTATGTGTATATGCTTTATATGTGCATGAATATATGTGTATGGATATATGTATATGAAAGACAAAGTGAGATTGTCTGTGGGAAGGAAGGGGACTAAGTCATGAGGGAGAAAGAAGAGGATATAAATGAACAAAATATCATCAAAGTACATTATACACTTAAAAGAAAATGACTTTATAAAACTCCTTACTGTTTATAATTAATGTACACAGATTAAAAAAATAAAAAATTTTTAAATATTCTGATTTCAATTAATTTGGACAAATACGCTGAAGTCCAGTGACCGGGTCACATGGCTTCTGGTTTAAATTTTTTGACGAGCCTCCATGATGTTTTCCATACTTGCTGCTCAGTTCATGGTCCTCTCATTGTATAAAGGTTCAACTTTCTTCATACCCTTTCACACCTTTGTCTCTTTCTTTTTCTGATATGGACAATATTCTAATATTGCAATTATTCTAAGGCCAAACAGTGTTTCATTTTTGGGTGATACCTCACACCATCAGGGGGAAAATTAACTGGACAATGAAGGAAGAGTATGTTGTGCTGAGCAAGGCACTACCCACAACTGCAGGTGTAGCATCCCCAACTCTAAACTTTCATGTCTCACCACTCAATTATCTTTTGAGAAAATGTATATTCTTTTCCACAAAAACACTCAACCACACTAGTGTCTGCTCTCCTAGTCTTGAAGTCATTCCCTCTCCACAAGCTGCCTTTGCACAAAATGGCTCTATTGATGTTCATGTTGATTTTAAATTCTACTCACAAAAGATAATCTTTTCTCTTTATTTGATGTCTTAGTGCACCTGAGTGTACAGTCTCACTGGTGATATTTCTAATTCATCAGTGTAAACTTTTGTTTAAACCCTCCCAAACTGTGAAAACCAACTCTTTTTGGAAACCAGAGTACTATTTCATATATGGCACCTGCCTAGCCAGCTATTAAGGCATCCAGGACCTTGGCTGTTCTGGGGAAACAGGGTGAAATATGAAACCAACTTAAACAAATATCTGCCCTAAAAGATATCAGGCTGACCTGTTATTCACCCCCAATAAACTTTAATCATATTTAGATCTCCTCCTGTATTTGCCCCCATTTACTAACCCCCCTGAATTTCTGTACTCTAATATATATATTAGACTATAAATATGTATGACTGTAAAGTCCAGCTTTTGTCCTCAAAAAGTGCCCTTCCGTGTGTGTTCAGTCCTGGAACCTGGTCAACCTACTAAGAGTTTCACCCTTAAATGAAACTGAACCTCCCTTTCCCAGTAGCCACTGGATTTAACCACCGGTATTTTGGGGTTGCTTGTTCGTTTGTTTATTTCTCTGTTTATTAGAAATTCTGTGAAACATCCATACCTTTCCTTTTGGTTCTCTTAGGAGGTTTCCATTCTACTAATAAAAGCATTAGGATGAAAAGCCCAATAATATTTCAGTGGACTGCATTTGGGCTAACAATATCTTAGTGTTTCTAACTGAGTAGGTGGAAATACAACTGTTGCTTTTTTCATATTTTGTATATATACATATATATACATATATTGTATTATTTGCATAAATTTTTGCTGTATAGGGCCTTCATATAGGAAATTTATTGAATTTTTTTTCTTAACTATAAAACAAAAACATCTACTCTAAGTCAACATCCTGAGACTTTTATAAAGGTTAAAGACTATAAGAAAGAGTTTTTACACCTTTAAATATGTATTCATAATAATAAAGCTGATCTTCACAATGTAACAAAAAAACTATTTCAATATTTAGTCTTACCCCAATAAGAACAGTTCAAGATGTACTGTATGAAACTCACAAAAAGTCAATTAAAAAAGAGTGACTGAGATCCCAAAAACAAATGATGACAAATGATGACCAGGATGTGGGGAAAAGGGAACATTTATTCACTACTTCTGGAAGTGAAAAATGGTACAGCCACTATAGAAATCAGTATGGAGGTCCTCAAAATCTACAGATAGGGGCTAGAGAGATGGCTCAGTAGTTAAGAGCACTGACTACTCTTGCAGAAGACCTGGGTTCGAATCCCAGCTCCCAAATGATGGCTAACAAACATCTATAACTCCAGTTCCAAGGGATCAAACTCCTTCTTCTGGCCTCTGTGGGCACCGCACAAAACAGATATACTTACATACATGCAGGCATAATGCTTATGCATAAAATAAAAAACAAACCAATCAAAAAATCTATAAATAGATCCACCATATGATCCAGCTATATCACATGGACATATTACTACTACAGAGATACTTGTTTGTCCATGTTCACTGCTGCTGTATACCACACAATAGCCAGAAAACAAACAACCTAGATGTCCATCAGCTGATGAATGGATAATGAAAATATGGTACATTTACACAATGTAATATTATTCAGCTGTGTAAAAAAAAAACACCAAAATATGAAATTCAAAGATAAATGGATGGAACTGGAAATAATCATCCTGAGTGAGGTAATTCAGATCCATAAAAACAAAAGTCACATAGACTCTCTCATATGTGAATGTGTTGAATCTTTATGTATGGTTGCTTTAATTGGAAAATTCATAAAGATCAGGAAACTAGTAAGGGGTCATAGGAGACGTTTCCTTCCTAGGAGGGGAGATACAATGCAGTATATAAATGGGGAGAGGGGAATAATGGAATTGGAAGTGTTAAATGGGGTGGGGAATAGAAGGAGGGGGTAAAGGAGAGCGCATGGGGAGGGACAGCTAACACTGAAAAAGTCATGTGGAAACCTACTACTATAGAAGTTTCTTAAAATATATACATACACAATACCAAAGTAGTCTAAATGGAGTTATAACAGGAGACAATGGTCCTACCAGACACCACGGGTAGCAAATAAAAGACCAAATGCCAGGAATGGGATCCCTCTTTTGGAGTTGTTCACCAGAGAGGTCCCATAGATTCTCAGACAGTATTAACTATTGCTGTTGCTCTTGGTTGCCCTCCATAACTTGATGGTAAAACCATATTGCTTAAAGATATTGCATATATGGTCATAAAACAAATATGGAGAAATCACGTTGATACTGACCTCAAATTTTATCTCTGTTAACTAGATTTCATAGTGCTAGAAGGTGCTATGCATACTACCAGAAAAGTTGTCCCCAAACTTACCCAGCTGTGAACCCTGCGATCTATAATAACAACTAGCCTGGCTAGATGGTTATTAATACAGGGATCCACAACTGGTCAAGGTGCAGAGAATAAGAGACTGGATTGCTCAGTTCTAAATGGGACGCCTATATTATACCTTCTCTCAAGGCTTAAGAGTCATTGTGGAAGAGGGGGCAGAAATAGTGTAAAAACAAGAGGTGGTGGACGAATACAAGTAAACCATGCCTTCCAGACACAACAGAGCTATTGCACATATGAGCCCACACTGCTCATGACAGCATTCACAAGACCTGTGCCAGCCCATGCCAGACAAAAACCTAACATTGAAGTAGGAGGTGGGCAAAAAAGTCCAGTCTTAGCTGAGGATCTATTGGCGATTGATAGCTGCTAGAAGAGGGATAGACCATTTTCATTAAGGATGTGTGCTCTATTCAGCTTTCTGATGCTATGATAAAACACTCTGACCAAACAAAATTGGAAAGGACTTATTTGACTCACACATCCTGATCACAGATCATCCTTGAGGGAAGTCAGGGCAGAAACCCAGGCAGGACCTGGAGGTAGGAACTGAAGCACAGACCATGGAGAAATGCTGCTTACTGTCTGGCTCTTCTAGCCTGTGCTCAGCCTGCTTTCTTATACAGCCCACAACCACTTCTTGCCCAGATGTGGCACCGCCCACAGTAGGCTGGGCCCTCCCATATCACTCAACAATCAAGAAAATGCCTTGCAGACAAGCCCAAAGCTCAATCCAATAGAGGAAATGACCTATTGAGGTTCGTCTTCCCAGGTGTGTCAGGTTTACAAAAGAAGTCAACCATGACAGTGTGATATCAGGAAGACTGGCCAGACTCCAGGGAATGGACCCACACTCTTGAGCAATTGGAGAACACAAATTTAATTCAATAGGCCTTCAAGAAAGAGGGTGTGATGTAAGTGGGGATGGGTAGACAGGGATGGATCTGAGAAGAGATGATGGAGGGAATCTGAATACGAAATACATTGTATGGGGCTGGAGAGATGGCTCAGCAGATAAGGCTGTTCTTCCAGAGAACCAGAATTTAGTTCCCAGCACCCACATAGCAGCTAACAACTATTCCTAACACCAGTACCTGGGGATCCTATGCCCTTTTCTAGCCTCTGTGAGCACTGCATGACACAGGTGAACTTCTATACATGCAGGCAAAACACTCATACTAATACAATAAAGATAAATAAATAATATATTGTATGAAATTCTCAAAGAATCAATAAAATATTTTTTAAAAAATAAGACAGACAATAGAAGAGGAAAGTGGAAGAAAAATTCTTTCCAGTTTTTCATCTAGGGATTACTGTCTAAAATATACAAAGAACTCAAAAGAGTTTACAACCAAACAGAAAGTAATCCAACCCGTAAATGGCCAATGATCTGAATGTTTCACAAAAGAGGTACAAATGACCAACAAATACATGAAAAGATATTTAACATGAGTAACTATGAGGGAAATGCAAATCAAAACTACAGTGTAACTCCATCTAACCCCGGTCAAAAAGTCTGGCATCAAGGAAACAAACAGCAAATGCTGAGGCTATCAAGGGATAAAGGACCCATACACTGTTGGCGAGAACATAAATTAGCATAGTTTCTATGGAAATCAGTCTGGAGTTTCCTCAAAGAATTAAAAATAACACTACCCTGTGATCCAGCTGTATCACTCCTTATACACCAAAGAAATTAGTCAGAAACATCTGTCACCAAGCTCATCAAGGTGCTGTTCACATGAGTCAGTTTATAGAATCAGCCTCAGATACATCGATCGGTTTAATAGGCAAAATGCATTATATATAAATTATTGAGACTTATTCATCCATAAAACAAAACAAATTTATGACATTCACAGGTAAATGGTTGGAAACTGAGATGGTCATGTTAAGTGAAATTAATCAGACTCAAAATTGCAAGTATTATATGTGGAAACTAGAATTACAAGCAGACGTGGCATGAAAGTAACGGACAGCTACTGGAGAAGAGGATCAGTGTGAGGCTCCCACAAGTGTGACAGAAGGTGTTATGCTGAGGGTAAATATAGTCAAAGTATGTTATGAGCATGTGCAAAAAGGTCACACTTAAGTATATCCTTTTGTATGATTAATATATACTAATAAAAATGAATCTTATCCTACATCTTAGAAGCAGCAAATCAGAACACATATAAGAGGATAAAAGTAAATAAGAATAAACACAGCCAAAGATGGGCAAGACAGCTACAAAGAAAGGAAAAAGCATTTCAAAAAGGAACCCTCCAAACAACTCTCCACATAGTTGTACACCTAACAGGAATGTCCACATATAGTTACCACAGGCTTCACATACAACTTTTATTATACCATTAACTTTATTTTTCCCAAGCTACAAGAGCACTACACTTTACAGAAAAATTAACAAAGAAAATAGTGTCAAATTCATACAGTGGTGGATTACAGAACAATGAAAAGGAGCAAAGAAGAATAATCATAATGACGGATTTTATAATCAGAATCTGAATAGGAGAGCCACTTTCAATTTTGATTTGCAAAGACACAAAGAACTAAAAGTGACATCATTGGCCCAGAGTGACCAGCTACCCTTGAGAAGGAGTGAGAGGACATGATTGGTAAAGACTAGATATTTTTTATCCTATTAATGATGGCATGAGTGTGCTCACTTTGTGATAGTCTCCCAATCCTAAAATTATTTTAAAATGTATAGTTGACCTGAAAACATGCTTTATATGTATGATTAATTAAATATAACTAGCTAGTTATATTTAACTAATCTTAAATACATCATTGCATACAAAGAAAAGTGAAAAAACAACAGAGGAGAATGAAGAGATAAAAGAGATGTATTTAAAGACATAGAAGGTGCCAGGCATGGTGACACACGACTTTAATCCCAGCACTTGAAAGGTAGAGGCAAATGGATCTCTGTGTGTTTGAGGCCAGCCTGCTCTACACAGTGAGTTCCAGGCCAGCTGGGTTACAGGGAAACCCTGTCTCAAAAAGACCAGAACATACATAGATAGATAGATAGATAGATAGATAGATAGATAGATAGATAGATAGATAGATAGATAGATAGATAGATAGATAGATAGATAGATAGATAGATAGATAGATAGATAGATAGATAGATAGATAGATAGATAGATAGATAGATAGATAGATAGATAGATAGATAGATAGATAGATAGATAGATAGATAGATAGATAGATAGATAGATAGATAGATAGATAGATAGATAGATAGATAGATAGATAGATAGATAGATAGATAGATAGATAGATAGACACGACGTTGAAGGAGGGCAAATGGAAAATAAAAAGATGAAAAGACAAGGAAGGGACACAAGTAAAATTGCCAAATCTTCTAGTTACCAGTCACCTCCTCAATCTGATTTGCCTAAACTGAAGGCAATTATATAGAACAAAGTATAGCCTGATCCTCCTGGTGAGCCTCTCAGGAAAGGGGAAATCAGGACCAAAGGTCACACACACAGCTATGCACACATGGATGCACACACACCCTTTGATACTCTCTAACTCTAATGCATCACTTCTTCTCCATCACTCCTTTGGCCTACTATGTCATAGAACATATCCTGACAGATATCTTCATCCCAAATGCCTTTGAGATACAGAGGTGGACAATCTGGTACAATGGCAGGTGCCTGGACTAACCTGGAGTGGGGAAGTTTAGGTTAAAAGGACAGAGAGCCAGCCGGTTTATCACTGTGAACATAGCATCATCATGCCCCTCTGCAGAGACACTTTGTAATCTAAGAACAAAGGAACAAATGATTAGATGAACAAATTCTATGACCCTTACATGGCCAGATGATGATCAAAGGTATGATAAAACGGATAATGCAATGCCCTTGCCTTTATTTGAAAAAGTTCTCATGAGTTACTTATTCTAGGATAAGAATCAAATTAAACACTTTCAAACAATACACAACATTGAGAAACAAGCTCTTCCTTGATAAACACAAAATTTGAATATGGAAGATGGCATAAACAACATCAAGGAAAAGTCCTGCTGATTGGTTCACACCTGGCAAGCCTGATATATAAAAGGCCTGGGATGTAAGAACTCACAATATTTAGAAAACCGTCTGTGAACAGGACCCCATCCTCCACATCTGACACCATGACCACCTCCTGCTGCTCCCCTTGCTGCCAGCCCACCTGCTGCAGAACCACCTGCTGGAAGCCAGCCTGTGTGACCAGCTGCTGCCAGCCCAGCTGCTATGAGTGCATCTGCTGCACACCCTGCTGTCCCCCAAGTTGCTGCTGCACACCCTGCTGTGAACCCTGCTGCAGTGAGTCCAGTTGCTGTGACCAAATCACCACAGTCAGAAGCTGCTGCCAACCCTGCTGCCAGCCAACCTGCTCTGAAACCACCTGCTGCAAACCAGCCTGTGTCATCTGCTGCTGCTGCATACCCTGCTATCATCCCTGCTGCATCCCCTGCTGCTGCTGCATACCCTGTTGTTGTAGCACATCTTGTTGCCAACCCTGCTGCCAACCGACTTGCTGTGAAATTACCTGCCACAAAACAACCAGCTGGAAACCTACCTGTGAGGTCACCTGCTGTAGCACACCCTGCTGTTGCTAATCGACTTCCAAAATGACCACCATATTTCATAAATAACCATATTTCTGACATAGCTGACTGTTATATCAGCGCAAACTCACTTCCTGTCTTTGCTGGAAACCATATGCATACTTTGTAGGAAAGCAGAATTCTCTTCCCTTCTAGGTACTGTGGAGCTTCTACCAACTTCATAGATAGTTGATGTGGAAGTCTGGCCTCAACCTAAAATCTGAGACAAGGTTTTAGTCTTTTTGAGATAGGGTCTTCCTATAACCCCAGCTGGCCTGGAACTCACTATGTAGACCAGGCTGGCCTTTGTCTCACAGAGATCCACCTGCCTCTGCCTCCCGAAAGCTGAGATTACCACCTTGCCCCATCATGCCTGGCATAAGACAAGATATTTAACCTCTTCCTCTTAATTAGGAAAAAAAAAATGTCATTAACATTTTCATAGATTAATGCAACCTACCATTAATCTCTTAAACATACTTTTTCTTTTGCAGTGAATTCTGAATTTCTATGCTATCTTCTTCTTTGTACTCACTTTTGATTGTCTCCCTAGAAACAAGTAGCCTTAATAAAGTCTTTAATATTAATCATTCCATATTGCCTATTATTTTCATACCCTGATATGTCACTTGAAATGAGAGCCATATTTTCAGTACATTTTAAATGTAAAGTGTGATGACACTGAATCACACACAGTAAGAACAATGTTTTCCCCAAATCTCTGAAAGTTTTGCACCTGACACAATTAAAATTTAATACCCAGTGATTACTGCTCTAGTTTCAGTCCTGTTGATGTGATAAAATATCCTGACATAAAGCGCCGTAGAGAAGGAAACAGCTTTTTAATTCCAGGTGACAATCCAGCACTGAGGGGAAGTCAAGGCAGGAACTCAAGCATCACATCCACAGTCAAGATCAGAGAGAAACAAACGCCCCCTTGCTGCCCACTTCTGCGTGTTTGCCTAGCCTTCTTCACGTACACAGCTCAAGGCCCCACCTGTGAATGGTGCCACCCACTTCAAGGCGGGTCTTCTCATCTCAGACAGTCAAGACAATCCTTCACAGACTTGCCTGTGGCTAGCCTTCTTCACGTACACAGCTCAAGGCCCCACCTGTGAATGGTGCCACCCACTTCAAGGCAGGTCTTCTCATCTCAGACAGTCAAGACAATTCTTCACAGACTTGCCCACAGGCCAACCAGATCTAGATAATTCCTCATTAAGACTCTTTTCCAGGGGAGATTGCTCAGCAGTTAAGAGCACCAGCTACTCTTGCAAAGGAGCTGGGGTCAGTTCCCAGCATCCACATGGCAACTACCAACCCTCCAGTTCCAGGGGATCTGACACCCTCTTCTAACATTGTATGACAGGGGTGCACTTACATGCAGACAAAGCACACATACACATAAAATAATGATAATAATAATAACAAAGAGACTCTCTTCCAAGGTGATTCTAGGTTACATCAAGTTGACAGGTAAAACCAACCAGCGCAATTACCAACTTCTCGTCACCTCCAGCCCCTGCCTCTGGAAACCACCACTCTGTCCTTCATTTTTCTGACTTTGACTTTTACAAATCTGATTTGAGTGCAATCCAAATTGCAATCCAAAATTCTTTGTTCATTTACTTTTGATGGGCATTAGATTGCTCTTCTTTGTATCTTGGCTACTGTTTAAAAGATTGTCCTGAATATCACAGTGCCAATATTGTTTCCAGATTCTGATTTCATCACTGTGGAAAAATTTCCTGAAGGACCTCCGCTGAGTCATGTGATGTTTATCTTGCGATGGGTCAAGGAATCCCTATACATAATGTTTCCATATCTTCCGCATCACTTCATCTTCCCATCAGCAAATAAGGGTCCCAGTCTCTCCACATCCTTCTCAACACCTTTGCCTTTTGCTTTTCTCATTACTGACAGACAAAATATTACAGTATTACAACTGTTACGTGTTGTAAAACAGGCTTTTCCTGAGTACATTTAAACATTACACACACACGCACACACACATCTACTCATCTCAGAAAGGGAAGCAGTGACAGATCAAAGTAATGATAGCATCAAAGTCCAATTTGGTGAACCAGTGAGTTTTTATAAGGTTATTAACAGGAGTATCAGTGAGGGGTTTACTTACAGGATCATGGATCCCCAAAAGCAGCTACACCAAAAAGCCCAGCCCAACACAGGTGACAACTCATGGAAGTTACAACCCAAGAGCTCTTTGCATGCCTTGAAGGCAGCTTGACAGGTCTGAGAAGTGCTCCTCCCCCACCTACAAAGCTGAAAAGGAGCCCTCGAGAGTCATCTAAGCGTCTGCTTTCCCAGATGTGCCACATTTTGCTTATGTCTCGAGTCTCAGGAGCCTCCGTCTTCCTCCCAGAGGGAATGTTTCAATTTTGAGGAAATTGTTATATGAGCAAACTAAATTTCAATGTTTAAAAAACAAATCTCATGAAATCACAGCAAAGCATGCAATGCACTGAAGACCAAGGAAAACTGCCCGTGTTGTGCCGAGCTAGCCGCTACCGGCAGCTGAAGGTGTGGCTCACCTACAAACTGCGACAGTGGACCACCCAGTTATCTTTGGAGAAATGCACATGCGGTTTCACAAAATTCTCAATGAGACTCGTATCTGCTCTGCTGATCTTGAAGTCATTCCTTCTCTCGAAGCTGTCTTTGCACAAACTGGCCATTTGTTCGTATGTTACTTTCAAGTTCTACTTTTCAAGGGCAATCAAGACTCTTCTGCTATCTGTCAACTGAATATCTAGTCCCCATGCTGATGTTCCTGATTTATTAGAATTAACATTTACTAAAATGCAAATATATTCATGTGCATGTGTATTGGTGTATATGTATGCATGTATGGTATATGTACAATTGTATGTGCATGCTTCCATGTGTGTGGACACACACGTGTGTGCATGGACATATGCATGTGTGCATGTGAAAGCCAAAGGCTGATGTCAGTTTTCTTCTTCAATTTCTCTCCACTTTGTGTATTGAGGCAGGTTCTCTCACTAAACCTGGAACTCACTGATTTAGCTAGACCAGCTAGTCAGCTTGCTGAAAGGATCCTCTGCCTCTGTCTTCCAAGTGTTGGGATTACAACTAGATCACCATGCCCACCCAGCTATTACTTGGGTGCTGGGAATCTGAACCCCAGTCTTCACACTTGCACAGTAAGTGCTTTATCCATTGAACCATCTCCCCAGTCCCACAATAAATATACTCTTAAGCCCGGAAATCCATTCCTTTTCTATAACCTGAGTCCTGTTTCCAACATGACATCTGCCTAGCCAGCTACACAGGCATCCAGGACTTTGACAGTACCTGGGAAACAGAATACAAAATGGAACTGGCCAAAATAGGTTTCTACACTAAAGAACATCATCAGGCTGACCAACTTCACATCCCAAGATTCATTACCATTACCCTACCAAAATTACTGCCTGGCACTGTCATCTTGGTCCATCCTCCTTCCAACTGAGATTCAATCAAACTCATATGAGCATTAAAGGAAGAGGGAAGCTGCCTCGAGTTCAAGGAAAACATTCCCAGTCGGTATCAGAAATCCCCCCATTTCTTCCTTTCCCTTGAAAGACCCTTCTTATTCTCTGGCCAAAGAGTAAACCTTCCTTCCCGGCTCATTGGAATCTGTTTTGTTATAGGTCCAGGATTCCTAAGGGGATAAAAGTCCAAGCTAGATGTCAAGGAATAGGAACTTCTTCATTTCCAGGATGTCCCTAACCCTTCCCAAAAAATTCAATGGTACTCTTACTCATGCAAAATCCTCCTCTTTCTCTATTTACCCCCAAATATCCCTCATTTTTTATTTGTATGGGGAGTTGATTTGCCCTTCTTTTCCTTCTTCTTTTTCTTCTTCTTATTGTTGTTGTTATTATTATTATTATTCTCTGCAAACAATAAACTTTCCTTTACAATTTAATGTAGTCACAGTTCTGTTCTGGATCCAATGATGACTCTGGTGTCAGCTGGTCAAGGCTATACGTCCCAAATCCTAGCATTTAGGGGGATGAGGTGCTAAGATTACAAGTGCAAGGACAGCTTGCACTACTTAGCAAGACCATGTTTCAAAAAACAAAATAAAATAACTTTGGTGTCAGAGAGTGGTGACGTGATCATTTGATCCCTCCCTAGTGTGACAGTTATGATACCTCTTGTACAAGTCAAAGTACAGTTTTAGGTAACTCAGAGTTTCTTCTCCGATGCCTTGAAAGTCTAAATATAAATCATAGACTAGTGGTTCTGTCTTTAAGAAGATACAGGAGCTCTTCATGTGCTGGATGATCAGGTGACACTTGATACCACCAGCCCCTTGGTTGTATTTACCAATCACAACCCCCACCCCAGGTTCCCTTCAAGTGGAAAAGAAAGAGTGAAAGTTCATGAGACTACTACTTGATGGAGTGGAACTGTTATCACACTACATGACAGAACTTCTTATTCCTGGAGTGTGGCTTGTTCCTTCACACCTTCTCTGTTTCATGTCTACAATGGAAGATGTCCCAAAATCCCTTCCTCAACTACTGCTGTACACCTGGGATACAGAGCGGAGGAAATGGTATAGAGATAGATATCTAGACTACTCTAGACCCAGAGTTCTGTGCTAAGCAACGAGGGAACCAACTACTCGGCTCTCCGCTGAACATTACAACACGTTCCTCAGTAGAGACGCTTCCTAATTTAAGTATAGAGAAAAACAAGATTGTCCACAAACAAGTACTCTGAACCTCTGCAGAGGAACAAATACCCCAGGCCTCCAGGCCAGCAGGATCTACCACATGACCAGACGATGACCAGGGCAGGAATGGCAGTGATGAAGTGACCCTTTTCCTGATCTGATCTAAGTTTCCATGAGTTCTTCCCTATTTAAACATAGAACAAACACTTAGTCTCAAAAGAATCCCAATATTTAGGGAATCAATTCTTCCTTGAAAAAGAAAGTAGCCCAATATAGACGATGGTATAACCAACCGGGAAAATTCTCACTAATTTTTTCAGTTCTAGATGTAAAATTCCCAGATTGGAAGAAATAATCCTATTTGGGGGGTACTGATCAGTGAACAGAAGCTAACAAATCGACACCTGACACTGGTCTTGACTACTGCTGGGCCCTTCCTATAAGCCAGCTACTGCAGACTCACCTGCCACAGATTCACTTGCTGTCAACTCACCCATACAGAACTAACTGCAGCAGGCTCACATGCAGCGTGACCACCTGCAGTACTCGGTCTGCCATTACTGACTTATTAATCTTACTATAGCATGTCTATGGTTCAACCATGTTATCACAAATGAGATAATTTCCTTTTTTAAAAAAAAATATGTGCATGCCAGGACCCATGCCAACTCAATCAGACAAGGGCCCAGAGTGGAGAGAGAAATGGGTGGCGGGTTGGCCATACTCTGGGAACTACTGGAGACTGGTCGCTACTGGTGAGGGAGAGTAGGCCAAAGATCTCTAGATAGGCTGACTAGACTCCAGTGGATGAATTTGCACCAAAGGACATCTGGGTACAAGTGCTTGATTGGATAGCAGAATACATGAGGTACGGTTGGGGGGTTGTGCATGGATGAAGGAGAGGGTCTAAATTTGATGAAGAATTGTTGTATGAAATGTACAAAAGCTCAATAAAACAAATTTTAAAAATATGTGCATGAGCCAGGTGTGGTGGTACAGGCCTTTAATTCCTGCCCTCGGGAGGCAGAGGCAGGCAGATCTCGGTGAGATCAAAGCCAACCTGATCTATGTAGTAAGTTCCAGACCAACTGGGGCTACAGGGAGATTCTGTCTCAAAAACAAAACAAAACAAAAAACAACAACAACAACAACAAAAAAGCTAGTGTGTGCATGTGTAGAGGCTGGAGACAACCCTGGGTGTCAATCTCAGGAGCACCATCCACCTCCTTTGAGACAGGATCTTTCATTGGCCTGTACCTTCCCAATTAGGCAAGGATGTTCATGCCTGTCCATCAAGCCCCAGGAATCTTCCTGTCTCTGCCTCCCCCAGGCTGGGTAATTTCCTTTTATTAAGGGCTGAATACTTTTCTGTTCTATGTATGCAATATATTTTCTTTTATCCCTTTGTTGATAAACATTCTGAATAGTGCTCAAGAAATAATAGCAAGAAATCCTTGGGCTGCCGAAGACGATGGCCTCCACGAGGTTAGAGTTCCCCATCGTTTTCCCTTGTTGGGAGAACTTGAAGAGCAAGAGCAGGCAATGGTACGGTTATTTGGGCCCTTGAAGATGTGGAAGATGTGGCACCTACAAGGTGGATAGGCATGACTACTGGGCCACCAAGGACAAACTATGTAAACAGAATATATAGCCTGAAGGTGGAACCCAGAAGCTCCTCCATCCGTTAGATTTGTAACAAACCTTAACGTGAATGGAATAAATAATCCCAGAGGAGTGATAAATGCACAGAGCATACCGGTGTTAGCAAAATGACGAAAGTCCTATAGCATTAAAGTTGTACTTCAAAAGCCAAAATGTCTAATAATGTCAAAGAAAATACGGAGCTTCCACAGCCACCAAAAGGACAGACGTACAATTTTAGTGGATCTCAAACTTCCTCTCAACCAACAACCTTCTGCTCATGTTAACGTCTTGATTTAAATAACGCAATTACAAAATGCCACACATTAAATAAAAGAATTTCAGCTGGTAAACATGACCTGGAATTTGCAAGAATATATTTAACAAATTGATATCTACTGTGTTTTTAACTAACATGGGGAAACATGCAGCACAATTTTTCTTTCTCTTGTTAAGCCACTGTCATTAAACATGAACCTGGAGTATTCAAAACTGAACTCAGGTTACAAGCCAAAAGCATGGCAAGAGGTGTCAGAGGGCAGTGGAAACTTCCTGCTTCTAAGACGAAAATCTCAAGACGGAAGAGGAGAATGGCATGTTTTATCCATCTCACTTAGAGAGCTGCAGTTGGAATTATTTAATGAAGCAGTGTGGGCGCTTCAAAGGCAGTATCAAAAATAAGCTCAGGATTATTTTTACACTTGTGTTTATAATAAAAAAAGTATTTGGGGAACCGATAAAATTTTTGTCAAAAGCTGTTCTGATTTGTTACATGTAACAGATGTGATAAATATTTGCTTACGGTTCTTGTTTAATGCTTTTAAGGTTTTTCCATGTGAAAATATCTTTTCAATAATACTTTATTAATTCTTCAAGAATTTCATACAATTTATTTTGAGCATTTTCAACCCCTTCCCCATCTCCTCTCAGATCCACCCCACATCCCTCTACACTCTCCAACTTCACATCTTCTTTTTTAAGCACACTGAGTCCAATATGTGTTCCCCAAATATTCTTGGGTTTGAGTCCATCCCCTGGAGTGTGGCCAACCTACAAGGAACCACACTGTTAAAGAAAACTGACTTTCCCTCTCCCCATAGCAGTCAATTGCCAATAGCTTCTCAGCCAGGCCTGGGATTCACTCCCACCTCCCTCTTCATGTTGGGGTTTTGTCTGTCTTATGCAGCTGTTAAAACATCTGTGAGTCTGCCTTGCTGCATGCAGAAAATACCTTTTTGTTGTAGTCGTCCACTACCTCTAGCTCTTACAATCTTTCTTCCCCGCTTCCAAGTTAATCCCTGAGCCTTGGGAGGAGAAGGGTTATACAGGTGCTTCCTTTAGGGCTGAGCACTCTTTTATGCTCTGCATGTTGACCAGGTGTGGCTCTCTGTTAATCACCGTCTAACCACAAGAAGAAGCTTCTCCAGTCATGTCTAAGAAAAGTTTCTTTTTGCGGTAGATGGCAATAGGTGTATGGCTTATTCTCATGATTTTGAGATTAGTTAGTGATAAAATATAAATAAAATGTGGAATGTGTCCTTGGAAAATGAAAGAAAGAAAGAAAGAGAGAGAGAGAGAGAGGAAGGAAGGAAGGAAGGAAGGAAGGAAGAAAGAAAGAAAGAAGTGACTACAGGGTCTCATATATTCTAGTCTGATTCTTGGCTACACAGGAAGTTCAGAATCAGACTAGAATATATGAGACCCTGTCTCAAAACAAACAAACAAACAAACAAACAAAGAAAAAGAAAGAGGTACAAGGAGTCAGTAAACACTTGAAGAATGTTTAATATGCTTAGGCATCAGGGAAAGGGAAATGCAAATTAAGACTATATTTAAATTCTGTATAACCCCAGTCAGAAAGGCTGGAATCAAAGATACAAACAATAACAAATGCTGAGAATCTGGGGGAAAAAGACCCTTATACACTTTGATGGGAAAGCAAATTAGCAAAGTCCCTATGGAAATCAGCTTGAAAGTTCCTCAAAAAATAAAAATAAAACTACCATATGATCCAGCTGTACAACTCTCCATTATACCCCAAGAAATAAATAAGATGATAGATAGATAGATGATAGATAGATAAATAGATAGATAGATAGATG
>NW_008340203.1:909630-932881 GCF_000622305.1 Nannospalax galili
CAGACAGACAGACAGATAGATGAGATAGATAGATAGATAGATAGATAGATAGATAGATAGATAGATAGATTTTTTAACTCTGTTTTTCATGACACTAATCATATACACCAATTTATGGCCTCAATCTAGGATCTCATTGATATACGAATAAATAAATAAAATACGATCTATATAAACAATGGAGCATTGTTCAGCCATAAAGATGAACAAAATTATGTTACTGCACGGAACTGTAGGGGAAGTACAGAGACTATGTTGAGTACAATAAGTCAGATTCAGTAAGACAGCTCTCTCTCTCTCTCTCTCTCTCTCTCTCTCTCTCTCTCTCTCTCGGGATTGGACCTGGGACCTTGCCCACGCTAAGCAAGTGTCCTGTCACTGAGCTATGTGCTCACTCTACCTGATGTTTTCTCCCATGTGGAAAAACGGCATGAACGAGAAAGGGGGACTGCTAGCTATGAAGAGGAAAAGGAGGGGAGCGGGGTGCGGAGGAATAATGGAAGGTAACTGGGGTGAACATGACCAAAGTACGATTTATGCAAGTATGAAAATACTACTGCCAAATGCCTTATTTTATGCAAACAACATAACCTCATAAAAATTAGTCTTTTTCTATATTTCAAAGGTAGCAGATATAAGCTTTTAAATTAAAATGAAATAGCTACGCATACATCTAATGATGGATGAGTAAGACCCCTACAAAACAACAAACATTTCAACAAAGGTTCCTGCGAGTAATCCTCATGATCCAACATAAACATTTAAACGCAGTTGCCAAAGGTCCTATACAAAATGCTTATGACGCCATTACTTTTAATTGTTCCAAGCTGCAAACAAGTTGCTTCTCTAGAAGAAAATTAACAAAATAAGCTGTGTCAAATTCATTCAGTGGAAAATGGCAGGGCAATAGAAATGGACACACTCCAGATCATTGTAGTGACAAATTTCATATCCATATTTGCTCGGAAAGAAATCTGTTCTAATTTTGATCTCCCCAGAACCAAAAGAGCCAGAAGTGGCACAGAGGGATGGAAGAGTCCATGATACAGAAATCAGCTCCCTTGAGAGTGGGTAAGAGGGTATGATTTGGGAGAATGAGATTAATTTTTATTTCTCACTTTATTGATGATGACCTGGATGCATTCGCTTTATGACATTATCTAAATTTGGAATTTTTTATTTCATTTTTGTATGCATGGAAGAGCTTTCAATTTTGTTTTTAATATTTTAATTGAGTTTTGTGCATTTCATATAATACATCTTAATCAAATTTAGACCTCCCTGCCCCCAGTACCTCCCCCCCACACCAGATTTCTGTCAATTATTAAGTCAACAGAATTCGATGCGCACAGAAGCCCACAACTGGCTAAGTCTTACAGAATAAGAGACTACAGAGTGTGTGTCCCTGGATAGGACTCCTGTATTAAACCTCACCCACCCATGGCTCAGGGACTTTTCTAGTTTGCTTCTTCATTGCTGTGATAAAATACTCTGACCAAAACCAACTTGGGGACGAAAGAGTTTATTTGGCTTACATCTTCCGGTCACAGTTCATCAGGGAGCCCAAGGTAGGAACTCAGTGCAGGAGCTAAAGCACAGGTCATGAAGGAATGCTGCTTCCTGGCTTGCTTTCCTGGCCCCTGCTCAGCCTGCTTTCTTATGCAACACAGGCCCACCTGCCCAGGGGTGGCACCACCCACAGTGAGCTGGACCCTCCCACATCACTCAACAATCAAGAAGATGCCCCACAGACGTGGCCACAGGCCAGTTCAATGGAGGCTATTCCCCAATTGAGGCCCCCTCAACCCAGGTGTGTCAACTTGATACTAAAGTCATCCAGCCTAAAGTTATCCAGCACAGGGACAATTGCGGAAGAGAAGGTGGAAAGACTGTAAGAGCCAGGGTTAGTGTGAACATAAGGAAACACAGACTTTCAGGCCGTATGAAACTTGTTCATATGAACTTGAAACAATGCTGACAGCAGGGAAGAACTCTTAAAAGTTTTAAATATATTAGTGATCACGGAAAAGTCAGTTGTCATCTGAACTGGAAAGTGAGAAAGCAATGAAAAGAGAAAACAAAATAGAGAGGTACAGGTGGACAGCCACACAAGAGAAAAGAACGAAGGAAACATGGAGAAAGACCCCTGGAACCAGATCCCCGGATCTCCTGTATTAATACCACCCCTCACTCTAGTTTTCCTGGACCTAAGGCAGTTACAGGACAGAAAACACGTGGTCTTCCAGGAGAACCTTTCAGTAGAGAGTACACCATAGCCAGTGGTCCCAGACATCCACTGATCCCTTCTCACAATCATGTTCTGCCTCTACCCACCTTCTCTGGCTCTACTCTGTGATAGAATGCATTATGCCAGACATCTTCATCTGAGGTGCATCTGATAAACCGGGGGAAGGAACTGGCATAAAGACAGATGCCTGCACTAGCCCAGTGTCCGGCATTTAGACAACAAGGCTGTCAATCACTGTGTTCACAGCACCAACATCACCTTCTCCAGAGGCACTTCCTAATGTACGTGCAGAGAAGCAAAACAGGAGATGAACAAATACTCTATCCCTTGCAGGGCAGCAGAGCTACCATATGACCAGATGATGAGCAGAGCTGCAACCAAGCTAGTGATGTGACCCTCTACTTATATTTATTTATTTTTAGTGTTTGGTCATTTTCAATTTTCCTTTTAATGTTAGTTTTTGAGACAGTTTTACATGAGTGAAGAGTACTGACTTTTATTACACCATTTTCACACAAGTATGTCATTATACATTGTCTTTCTTTCTTCTTCTGCCACTGCCTTTTGTCCACCTCTTGCTGGTCCCCGAATTGTCCCCAAACGGTCTCCCCCTCTACTTCCATGTCACACGGACCACATAACTCTCTCGCTTTCCTCTCTCCTCTCCCTTAAGGTCTCTTCCTCGCCTTTCCCAGTTCCCTTTCTATTTTCACGACTTACACATACACATACAAACACAAACACAGAGTACATAGATTTAAGTTTAGAGTTCACATATTAAAGACAGTATGTGATATTTTTCTTTCTGAGTCTGTCTGCCTTGTTTTGCTTAACATAATGATCTCCGCATGGGCCCATTTTATTGTAAATGTCATGGCTTTAACTTTCCTTTTCCCTTAGACAAAATTGAATTCCATGGTACACATGTACCACATTTTCTTTATCCAGTTATCTGTTGATGGACATCTAAGCCTTTTCTATTTCTTAGTTATTAGAAATAATGCAGTAAAGAACATAGATGTGCAAATATCTCTGTGCTATGCTGCTTTAGAGACCCTCAGATACTTGCACAGAAGGGGGCCACGTGACGGTTCTTTTTCAGGCTTTTGATGAACGCCCACACTGACGTCCACAGTGGTGGCACCGTTCTATTATCTCTATCCGTGCATGAGGGTTCTTCTTTCACCTCATCTTCGCCTGCATTTGTTATCATTTGTTTTGCTCTGGTTTTTTGATGATAACCATTCTGATGGTAGTGAAATGGAATCTCAAAGCATTTTAAATTTGTACTTCCTTAATGGCTAAGGATGGCAAACATATTCTTCTAGGGTGGCAAACATTTTCTTCTAGTATTTATTGGTCATTTATATTTCTTCTTTTTTGTATGTAAAATTTTTATTGAACTTTTGTGTATTTCATACAGAACACCTTAATCAATCTTAATCATCTTTATACCCCTTTCCCCATTGGCACCCTCGCATAACACTCCCCCCACTGGGATTTACACATTCTGTCATTTGTGTTAAGGCCTATTGTGTCAAGTTAGTGTCCCCAGATGTCCCTGATGCAAGCTCACCCACTGGGGTCTAATCGGCCTATCTAGAGTCCCTCCCTGTAAGAAGATCAGCTCTTCCTCACCCGGCAGTAATCAGCTGCCCATAATTCTTCAACTATGATTGGGGCCTGATCTGTGCTGGGGTCTTGTCTGCTTGAGTTTGCATAGGTCTTGTGCATGCTAACACCATTGCTCTAGGTTCATATGAGCAAGATCCCAGGAGTTTGTAGGACTGTATTTCCAAATGGTTGTGCACCTCCTCCCTGGCTCTTACAATCTTTCCACCCCCTCTGCCTCAATGGTTCCTGAGCCTTCAGTGGGTGGAGTTTAATACAAGAGTCCAGTCCAATGACCCAAAATCTGCAGACTTTTACCCTCTATGCTTTGGCTATTTGTGACCTTTTGTGTTCCTGTCCCTCTGTTGCATGAGGGAACTTCATTGATGAGAACTGAGAGATGCCTCAGTGTCCTCTTTACCCGTTGTTCTATGTTCCGTGAGCCTTAGGTGTAGAGGTTGCATTGTAGATGTGCCACTTAGGCTTGGGCAATTCACAGACAATGTCTCTGCATGACCAGTTGTGGAACTCTGCAAAAGTCTCTGTCTCTTGAAAAAGAAGCTTCTTTAATAGGTGGTGACTTGAATACTTGTCTGTAAATGTAAGGATCCGTATTTTGCATATAGTAAGAAATTACATTTATCTAGGGATGGGACAGCCTTGGGGTTTTCTCTAAGATCTATGACCTCCCCAAGTCATGTGTATTTGGTTATGTTCACACTACCACACGTGAGTTTCCTCCCATTGAATGAGCTTTAAGTCCAATTAGTTAGCTGTTGATTGCCCCCAAGATAAAAGTGCCACTACTGCACCCATGTCATTTGCTGTGCTGGTCACTGATGTGGTTATTAGGTCTCGAAGTTGGGGTCGGGTCATCAATAGATGTTCTTCCTTAGCAGTTTGCATAGTGCTTTCCAAAGCTATGAGAACTGCCTTCAGAGAAAGTGATTTCCAGGTCAGTTCCAGCTCTATTGCTCCAAATCCTGTCTGAAGTATGTCCTGCCTTCAAGTTCTCCCTTAGTAACACCTGCTTCCTACTGTTCTTCTCTCTCAGGTTCTTTCTTTTCCTTTACCTCCCTGGTTCCTTTTCATTATCCTGGTTTCTGTAGTTATGTCTGGATACATACTCACTTATAAGGATTTGGTGCTAGGATCCACATATGAGGGAGAACACACGTTGCTTTTTTTCTGAGTCTGTGTTACCTCACTTAGTATAATAGTTTCTAGTTCCATGTATTTACCTTCAAATTTCATTATTTCATCTTTCTTTACTGCTGAGTAGAACTCTATTGTGTAAATGTACCACATTTTCATTACTCACATGTCAGTTGAGGGACACTTAGGTTGCTTCCATCTCTCAGCTATTGTGAAAAGAGCAGCAACAAACATGGATGTACAAGTGTCTCTGCAATGGGATGAATCCTTTGGGTATATGCTAAGGAGTGGCATAACTGGTTCAAATGGTAGGTTCAGTTTTAGTTTTTAAGGGTTCTCCACACTGCTTCCCATAGGGGTTCAACAAGCTGGTAATCCCACCAGCAGTGGATGAGTGTTCCCCTCTCCATACATCCTCTCTAACATTTGCTATCATTTGTTCTCTTGAACTTAGCCAGTCTGGCTGGGGTAAAATGAAATCTTAAAGTGGTTTTAATTTGCACTTCCCTAATTACTAATGATGTTGAACATCTTTTAAGATGCTTCTTAGCCATCTTTATTTCCTTTGAGAATTCTCTGTTCAGATCTTTAGCCCATCTTTTAATTAGGTTACTTGCTTTCTTGATTGTTTTTTGAACTCTTTATATATTCTGAATGTTAAACCTCTGTCAAATGTATCAACTAGTGAAGATTTTCTCCCATTCTGTGGGTTTTCTCTTCATTTCCTTAGTTGCTTCTTTTGATGCACAGAAGCTTTTGAGTTTAATGAGGCCCCATTTGTTGATTCTTGACCTTATTTCCTGAGCAATTGATGTCCAGTTTAGAAAGTCCTTTCCTACACCTATATCTTGTAGATTATTGCCAATGTTTTCTTCTAACAGTTTCAGAGTTTCGGGCTTCACACTGAGGTCTTTGATCCATTTGGACTTTTGTGCAAGGTGAAAGATAAGGGTCTACAGGTGGAGATCCATTTTTGCCAGCACCATTTACTGAAGATGCTGTCAATGTTATTGGCCCCTTTGTCAAATATCAGGTGGCTGAAATTGCATGTATTCATATTTGGGTCTTCAGTTTTGTTCCAATGATCTACAGTTTATTTTTGTGCCAGTGTCATATGATTTTTATGAATATAGCTCTATAGTATAGTTCAAAATCTGGTATAGTAATCCCCCTACTATTGCTCTTAGTGCTCAGGATAGCTTTGGCTATCTGGGATCTTTTGTGCTTCCATATGAATCTTAGAATTTTTTTTCCAATTCTGTGAAGAATGTCATGGGGATTTTGATTGGCATTGCATTGAATCTATAAATGGCTTTTGGTAGGATGGTCATTTTCACAATATTAGTTCTTCCAATCCATGAACATGGGAGGTCCTTCCATCTTCTGGTGTCTTCCTCAATCTCTTTCTTTAAAGATCTAAAATTTTCATTTTAGAGGTCTTTAATATCTTTAGTCAGATTTATTCTGAGATTTTTCTGAGGCTATTGTGAAAGGGGGTGTTTCCATGTACTCTTTCTCTGACTACTTGTTAGCAGTATATAGAAAGGCTACTGACTTTTATAGATTACTTTTGTAGCTGGCCACTTTACTGAAATGCTAATCATTTCTGGGAATTTTCTAGTGGAATTTTTGGCATTTCTTATATATAATAGCATATCATCAAAAAATGGATAATTTGACCTCTTTCTTTCCAATTAGTACTCCTTTAGTTTCCTTCTCTTGTCTTATTGCTCTTGCAAGAGTTTCAACCACAATATTAAAAAGGAGTAGAGATAGTGGACAGCCTTGTCTGATTCCTGATTTTATTGGGAATACTTCCAGTTTTTCTCCATTTAGAATGATGTTGGCTGTGAGTTTGCTGTATATAGCTTTAATTATGTTGAGGTATGTTCCCTCTAGGACTTCGAATATAAATGTATATTGAATTTTGTCAAAGGCCTTCTCTGCATCTATTGAAATGACCATGTGGTTCTTTTCTTTGAGTTCATTTATATGATTTGTGATGTTTATTGACTTTCCTATATTGAACCATCCCTGTGTCTCTGGAATAAAGCCTACTTGATTGTGGTGGATGATCTTTTTGATGTGTTCTGTATGTGGTTTAAAAGTATTTTGTTGAGAATTTTTGCATCTATGCTCATTAAGGATATGGATCTATAGTTTTGTCTTTGGGTTGTAGCTTTACCTGGTTTTGGTATTAGAGTGACACTGGTTTCATAGAAGGAATTTGAAAGTTCTCCCTCTGTTTCTACCTTTTTGAATAAATTAAGTAGTATTGGATATAGATCTTTAAATGTCTGGTAGAATTCTGGTGTATATCCATCTGGTCCTGAGTTTTTGTTAATAAAGAGGTTTGTATTACTGTTTCAATTTCCTTATATGTTATGGGTCTGTTTAAGTTGTTGATCTCTTCTTGGTTTATAGTGATTCCCATGATTTTAGATACCAATTCATTTCTTTTAGGTTTTCAAATTTAATAGCATATAGGCTTTTAAAATACTCCCTTATAATGTTCTGGATCTTTTTGGTGTCTGTTGTGATGGTTCCTCTTTCATCTCTGATTCTGTTAATTTGGAAGTAATCTTTCTTTCTTTTGGTTAACTGGGCCAGGGGTCTGTCAACCTTGTTTATCTTTTCAAAGAACCAGCTCTTAGATTCATTGATTCTTTGTATTGTCTTCTTTGTTTCTATTTCATTAATTTCTGCTGTGATTTTTGTTATTTCTTATCTGCTGGGTTTGAGTTTCATTTGTTCTCGCCTTTCCAGAGTCTTGAGTTGTACATTTAACTCATTTATTTGTGTTGTGTCTGATATTTAATGTAGGCACCTGGAGCTATAAACTTCCCTCTTAGAACTGCTTTTAAAGTGTCCCTGAAGTTGTGTTTTGTTGTATTGTACTTTTCATTGAATTCCAGGAATTCTTTTATTTCTTAATTTCTCCTTTGACACACTCATTATTTAGGAGTGTGTTGTTTAATCACCATGACTTCGTGTAGTAACTAGGGCTTTGTCTGGTGTTAGTTACTAGAGTTTCTTCCAGTGTTTATTTTAAGCTTTATTGCATTGTGGTCTGAAAGAATGCATGGAATTATATCAACTTTTTTGTATTTGTTGAGGTTTGTTTTGTGCTCCAATATATGGTCGATTTTGGAGAAAGTTCCATGGGGCACTGAATAGAAAGTATATTCTTTGGTGCTTGGGTGGAATATTTGGAGATGTCTGTTAGGCTCATTTGATGTATGGTATTTTTAATTCCGATGTCTCTCTTTTAATTCTCTGTCTCGTTGACCTATCTAATGGAGACAATGGGGTATTGAAGTCCCTTACTATTAATGTGTTGGGATTAATCTGGGTTTTAAAGTCCTATAATACTGTTTTTATGAAGTTGGATGCACCAGAGTTTGATGAATATATGTTCATGATTGTAATATCTTCTTGGTCAATTGTTCCTTTGATCAGAATGAAGTGACCCTCCTTATCTCTTCTGATTAGTTTTACTTTGAAGTCTGTTTTGTCAGATATTAGTATTGCAACTCCTTTTTTTTGAAGAATCATTTGCTTAGAATATTTTTTTCCATCCTTTCACCTTAAGGTAGTGCCTGTCCTTGAAAGTGAGATGGGTTTTTTGCAGACAACAAAAAGATGGGTTTTCTTTCTTAATCCATTCACCTAGCCTTTGTCTTCTGACTGGGGAGTTCAATCCATTGATATTTAAAGTTATTAATGAAAGATGTGTGTTGATTCCTGTCATTTTTATTTCTGTTTGCATTCTTGATCTAGCCATGTGTTTCCATTGTTATGCCTTCATTTAGTCTCTTTCTGTTGCCCCTTGGGTATAGTCATTCCTTTCTTCAGCTCTTTGTATTGCTTCAAGAACTCTCTGAAGGGCTAACGGTTTTGTGGACATGAATTCTTTCAGCCTCTTTATATCATGGAAGATTTTTCTTTCCCCTTCAACTATAATAAACATTTTGGCTTGGTAAAGTATTCTAGGTTGGAATCTGTCTGCATTTAGAACTGGGAATACTTTGATCCAGGCTCTTCTGGCTTTAAGTCAGCTGTAATTCTGATGGGCTTTCCTCTATATGTGAGTTATTGTTTTTCTTTTGCAGCTTTCAGTATCCTCTTTGTTCTGTATTTTTAGTGTTTTACTATGATGTGCTGTGGGGAGTTTCTTTTCTGGTCCTGTCTTCTTTTCTGGTTTTCTTTGTGCTTCTTGTATTTATATGGGCACATCTTTCTTTAATTTGGGGAAATTTTCTTCTACAGTGCTGTTGAAGATCTGGTCCATACCATTATCCTGAGATTTGTCTCCTTCCTCTATGCCTACGACGCATAAATTTGGTCTTTTTATGGTGTCACACATTTCCCATATATTCCATTCTTGTGTTTTCTTAAATTTTTCATAATCTTTTCTTGAGCAGTCTAAATTGTCACCTTTATCTTCCAGTCTTGATATTCTGTTTTCCATTTCATTCATTCTATTGGTGAAGCTTTCTCCTTTCGTTTCTAATTGGCTTACTGAATATTCCACTTCCTTCTTCATTACAGCCTGGGTATTCGTCAGTATTTCTAACTTTTCTGAGTTCACTCAGAAGTTTATCCTTATCTTCTTTCAATTCTGTGATTTCTGTGTTTGTGTGTTCTTTAAATTCATTGAATTCTTTTATCATAATTATAATTGTTCTTCTGAATTCCATTTCCTGTGTTATGTCTAGGGGGTTCTCACTGTACTCCTCTACAGGACTGTTGGTACTTTGTGGGGACATAATTATTTGTGTTTTTCATGTTATTATTTTTTCACTGTGATTTTGGCATGTGGATTTCTTTTGTAATTTCTGATTCCTGTGTGAGACTCAAGCTTTCCTTTGTTGAGTTTAGGTCTGTTTTTGTTTATACACTTTATGTGCCTTTGTTGTTTACTTGTTGGGTATGAAAAGGTGATTGGTCTAGGCTTAAGGGTCTCCCTTTTGATTTTATAGTGGAGGGACAAGATGGCTTTAGTCCTGCTGCTTAGGAGTTCCCACTGATGTCCAAATAGTGGGAGGATCAGATGCTCACAGGATTCCTCCTAAGGTCTGGATCCCTCTACTCAGCAGGCACAGTACACTTTGGGAGGCTTGCTTGGTAGAGGTAGGATTCAGGACTCTCAGGCAATTAGGGAATGAGGCTGGTCTCAGGAATCCAGGGCAAGCAGGGAAGGAGGATGGTCTCAGGAATCCCAGGCAGGTTGGGGGTGGGAACAGCCAGAGATGAAGGCTGAAAGTTAAGTTGGGGGTGGGGGCAGGCTGTGAGGGTTCTAGGAAACTGGACTGAACAATTGGATTGGTCTGAGTGCAAAGGATCAGGAAACAGTGGGGAGTCTGGGCCAAGAGGTTAATCTAGAGGTCTGGGGTGCCAAGTGATGAGGTGGGCCAGTGCCCACCCTAGAAGGAGAAAGGGAATGTGAGGGCTGGGAGTTTAAATCAGGTTGTGGGAGTCAAGACCCAATAGACGGGGTCAAACTTGCCAGGAATCCCAGGCAGGTTAGGGGTGGGACAGCCAGGGATGAAGGCTGGTCTCACGTGTGCAAAGGCAAGGTGGGGGAGAGTAAAGGTTCTGAGGGCTCCAGGGGACTAGACTGAAGAATTGGGCAGGTCTGGGTGCAAAGATTCAGGAAGCCGTAAGGAGTCTGAGCCAAGAGGGTAGTCCAGACATCTGGGGTGCCAAGAGAAGAGGAGGGCCAGTGCCCATGCAGGGAAGCCTTTAATTTTTATCTCAGCTTCTTCTAGCCCATAGTTTATTAGGTTTGATCTCTTAATTGTATCCCGTAATTCCTGGGCATTGAAGTCATGCACATTTATATTTGTGAATTTCTGGTGTTCTTTATCTCTTTGAAATAGAGTCTGTTTTTTCTTCCCCTTCACCACACCCCCCGGAGTGTCATCTGACCTGAAAGTCCCCTTTCTTTTACTTAAGTGTTCCAATGAGCGACCCTGAAACATGAAACAGGTTAAACACTTTCCAATGAATCATAACATTAAGGAACATCCTCTTCCTTGATAGACACACATTGGATATAGAAAATTATGTAAATACCAACAAGGAAATGCCTTTCTGATTGGTCTAAACATTGGAGGTCTGATGTATAAAAGACCCAGACTATAAGAGTTCCCCATATTCTAGAAAACTCCCCTGTAAACAGGATCTCACCCTCCACATCTGACACCATGACCACCCCCTCCTGCTGCTCCCCTTGCTGCCAGCCCACCTGCTGCAGAACCACCTGCTGTAGAACCACCTGCTGGAAGCCAACCTGTGTGACCAGCTGCTGCCAGCCCAGCTGCTGTGGGTCCAGCTGCTGCCAGCCTTGCTGTCAAACCTCCTGCTGTAGGACCAGCTTCCAACCAAGCTGTGTGACCAGCAGCTTCCTCACTCCCTGCTGCCAGCCCTGCTGCTGTGAGCCCAGCTGCTCCCAGCCCTGCTGCCAGCCCAGCTGCTGTGAGCCCAACTGCTGTGAGCCCAGCTGCTGTGAGCCCAGCTGCTGCCAGCCCTGCTGCTGTGAGCCCAGCTGCTGCCAGCCCTGCTGCCAGCCCAGCTGCTGTGAGCCCAACTGCTGTGAGCCCAGCTGCTGTGAGCCCAGCTGCTGCCAGCCCTGCTGTCCCTCAACCTGCTGTGAAACCACCTGCTGTAGGACCACCTGCTGTAAACCAACCTGTGCGATCAGCTGCCGCTGCCAGCCTTGCTGTACCCCCAGTTGCTGCAGCACACCCTCCTGCCAGCCCAGCCGCTGCGAACCCAGCTGCTGCCAGCCCTGCTGCATCCCCAGTTGCTGTAGCACACCCTGCCGCCAGCCCAGCTGCTGCAAGCCCTGCTGCCAACCAACATGCTGCAGGACCATCTGTTCTGAGCCAACTCGTGTGACCACCTGTTACACAACATCCTGCTGCAAGCCCTGTTGCTGTGTGTCTAGCTGCTGCCAGCCCTGCTGCTGACCAACTTCAAATAAACAGCACCTGCACAGCCACACTTCTCTCACACAGACTTCACCATATGGGCATGAGCTCACATCTTACCTCTGCTGAAAAGCACGAGAACATCAACTGTTTTTAAACATATGAGTCACCTGATAAAATACAAATTTACTCATTCTCTCTCCTTTTCTTGCAACATTACAGATCATGTTCCAGCTTCATGGAGAGCTGTGGAGGAATGTCCTCTCCGATTCTGAACCAATATCTTTAACTTTCCCTCAAAAGCACTTTAAGTTTTTTTTTTTTAGAAATTCACGTAACCGACCAATGATCTGTATAATCAGGTTTTCTTCTGCTGTGTTCTCTAGATTCATAAACTTCCTTTCTCTTTCCTGCTCACTTTTGAAAATGTCTCTCTAGAAGCAAGCAACTCTAATAAATATAAATTCTACGCTATTATTTTTCCATATGGTCTGTCTTTATTATATTTTGATAAATCACTTGATAGGAGAGCTACGTGTTCAACAATGTTTATTGTGCGATATGATACACAATACACACGCACACGTACACACACATTTGGCACAATGTTCTCCAACAGATATCTGAAAGTTTTTCATAGCTAGAAGTTAATACCCAATGAATATCAATTCCCTATTTGCTCCTACCCCGTTCCCTGGAAACCACCCTTTTGTTCTATCCTTCTCTGACTTTGACTTTCAGAAACATTATCTGAATAGAATTACACAGAATTGGTTCATCGTATTTTCTTCATTAACTTATTGTTGATGGGCATCTTGGTTGCTCACACATCTTATCTATCGTTAATACACTTGTGTGAACATGGGAGCACTGATAGTTCGGATTGTCCTGTAAATAACCAGAAGTAGCCTCTGAAAATGGTTCACTGCTCTTGACCCAGAAAACCCCATAAAATCACATAATTCAAGAGGTTCAAACCCTTGTGTTCACTTTAACAACATCGATGAAACTAACAAGTGATACAGTGGTGAAGTGGATAGAGGTGCCTGCGCCAAACAGTAGAGAGGGACTCAGGGTCAGTGATTTAAAAAGAATTCTGGATTTGGGCTGCAGATGTTTAAAAATGAAAATTAAATAAAGAGCAATGTTAAACATAAGCATTTAAATATGGATTCTCTGGTTATTAAACATATCTAAACATACCCAAGAAGGACCATGGTACTTAGAGAATTCATGGTCAGATTAACCTATACATGAGCTCCCCAGCCGTGTGGAAATTGTCCTCTCTAAAAAAAGAGGCTTGTTCCCAAGTCAAAAGAGGAAGTTTCATAGATATCAAAAGATATTCCAAAAGAAATTGAAACAAAAACTTAAGGTGCAGGAGTAAATTCACCATAAAATAAATGCAAATAAAAGTTTATAAAAGAAAAAAAGAAGGCTAGCTAGGGAGACTGACTCAATAAAGTGCTTGCTAAGTACGTATGAGGACCTGAGTTCAGATGTCCAGCACCTACATAGGAAGCAAGCATTGCAGCACATGTCTGTAACCATAACATTCTTGGGACTTGCTGGCCAGCCAGTCTAGCTGAATCAGTGAGCCCCAGGTTCAGTGAGAGACCCTCTTCAAAGAGATGAAGGTGGAGAGTGATAGAGGAAAACAGTTAATGTTGATCTCTGGCCCCTACCTGCAAACACATCCATGTACACATCCACACACATGTGCACATGCCCACATGTGCATATACATACATAGCCCCCACAAAAGTTTTTTTAATATTACAAATTTAGAGTATGGGTCCTTGGAAAGCACTCCTATATTAAAACTCACCCACCTAGGGCTCCGGAACCATTGCAGAAGAGGACGTGGAAAGATTGTAAAAGCCAGGAAGGAGGTGTATGACCAAATGTAAATAGAGTCCTACAGGCTCCTGGGACCCTTCTCATACGAACCTACAGCAACGGTGTCAGCATGCACAAGACCCATGCAAACTCAAGCAGACAAAAACCCAGCACAGAACTGTGGAAATGGACAGCAGGCCCCAATCATCGAGGAAGGATTATTGGCAGTTGATGACTTCCGGGTGAGGAAGAGCTGATCTTCTTAAAGGGACAGACTCTAGATAGGCTGACTAGACCTCAGTTAATGAAGCTGCACTGAGACGTCTGGGGACACTAACACGACATGATAGGCCTTAACACAGGTGACAGAGTGTATGAATTACAGCGGGGGGGCTACAGGAGGGGCCAATGGGGAAGGGGGTATAAAGATGATTAAGATGTTCTGTATGAAATACACACAAATTCAATAAAGGATTTTTAAAATATATTACATTTTTAATCATTTTGTGTAAGTATCCTGAAGGGTAGCTGCTGCGAGATTAGGTATGTCTATTTTTTAATTTTTTTAAGGAATCTCCATAATTTTCCCTGTAACCGCTGTGCCATTTTTTATTCCTAGTGATGGATAAAGGTTCCTATTTCTCCACATTCTTATCCGTACTTTTGTCTTCCATTTTTCTAATAATTGACAGATAAAACATTTCAATCTTGCAATTATTCTAATGTCAAATAATGGTCCAATGTTTAGTGACATCTATACTGTCAAGGCAAGAGGCATGATGTGTCCAGTAAGCGGGAAGATGGAGGGGAAGTGTCCTTCCCTTCCCTTGTGCTCACAGTGGTTCCCTTGACTCCAAAATTCCAGAGCGCACCACCTGGTTATTTTAATAAAAATACACATTCATTTCCACAAAATCCCCAGCTAGGATGATGTCTGCTTCCTAATCTTGAGGTCACTCCTTCTCTTGAAGTTGCCTTTGCACAACTGGTTCTATTTCTGCATATGCCAGTTCTACTTTCAAAGGGTAATCAAAATTTTCTTGATATCTGGCCCTAGGACACCTGAGCACAAAGTCCAAATGGTGACATTTCTTACTTATCTACTCTTACCTCTTGAATAGTCTTGAACCCGGAGAAATAATCTCCTCTTTGGTAACCAGGTTTCTCTTTCAGACATGACATCTCTCCAGTGAGTTACATAGACATATAGGACCTTGGCTTTTCCTGGGAAACTGGATGCATATTGAAACCAGGAAAAATAGGTTTCTACACAAAGGATGTCATGCTGACCTGCTCTTCACCACAGATTTATTACCATCTCATTGTAATACATTACCTTAATGAAATGTCTGTCTGACAAGGTTAGTTTAGTCTCCACTTCACACATGGACTTGACATCTTCCCTTAAAAGTTCAGGAACTTGGGGCTGGAGAGATGGCTCAGTGGTTAAGAGTACTGGCTGCTCTTTCAGAGCCTGGGCTTAGTTTCCAGGATACACATGGCAGCTAACAATCATCTTATAACTCCAGTTCCAGGGGATGCCACACCTTTTTCTGGCTTCATGAGCATTGTATGCATGGGTACACTTACATACATGCAGGTGAAACACTCTTCCACATTAAAAAAATAAATTTAAAAGATTAAGGAAAAGTTTTAGAACTCCTACTCACTATCTCAACTACTCCTTTCCCCATTTATCCTCAAAGCAACTTCATCCAGTCATTTCTCCCTTCTCCTCATCTCCAGCAAAAAACAAAATTTCTGTCACAATTCAATGGGATGGTTTATCAATATCATCAGTCAACAATGAGTTTGGTTATAGCTGAGCACAGTGGCCCATACATTAAGGTGTGAACAAATGCAATTACTTTGACGAAGAGCAGAGGGCAATCAAGACTGCTCAGTGCTGAGCGTGAGATGGCTGTCTTGTGAGACAAGGGAAGAAAGAAAGAAAAGAGAAAAGAAAAGACAGAAATGTTTTGTTTTTCCCCATTTAGTATAAAAATTGCTACAGCTGTGGCCTATGTAGCCTTTATTGCTCTGAGGTATGATTCTTGTATTCCTAACATCTCCAGGATGCATTTGACACACCAGAGACACAGGGGTAGATCTGGTACAAAGACAGATAGCTAACTAGTGTGGAGTCAGGCTTTGGTGGACAAACCAAGCACTGGGCATTTGGCTTACCAGTGTGATCACAGCATCAGTGCATCCATCTCCATGACTACATCCTAATAGGTAGACAAGGAAATACAGAAGCAAAGCGGACCCTCTAATTGAGCAGGTGGGAACACATGACCAGATGTGATGTCTTAATGAAGTTGATGCTGTGAGCCCTTCCTTTTTTATGATTCTTTTGTTTTGTTTTTTATTGAATTTTTATAATTTTGATACAATAAATTTTGATGGTATTTAGATCCCCTCTCCTATCACCACTATAATAAGGCCTTTAGAGTCAAATTTGTGTCTCCTAATGTCCTTCAGTGTGGGTCCATGCACTGGAACCAGGTTAACTTATCAAGAATCCCACGTTTGAAAGAAATTGCCTCTACCCCTGCTAACAGCCATTTGTTGCCACAGTTTGCTTAGATGGGATTGGAACTTCATAAACACTTCCTCGTGTCTATGCTGGGGTCTTTTGTAGTTTGAGTTTGCATGGGATTTGTGCATGTTGCCACCATTGCTGTGAGTTCATATGAGCTACTGATCAGCTGCCTAGAAAACTCTGCTTCCTTGTGGTCATCCATCACATCTGCCTCTTACAAACTTTCGGAGAACTTAAAGCTAGTTTTCTATTAAATGGTCATTGTACTAAAGTGATTCTTAATGACATATTACTATACACATAGATGAATGTATCTCTCAACTCACAAGAGAAGTTTCCTTATGCAACGGAGAGTGATTAACACAGAGACCCACAACTGGCCAAAATGTAGAGAACAAGAGACTGCGGAGTACTTCTCCCTGAATAAGACACATATAGCAAACTTCCAAGGCTCAGGAATCATTGCAAATCCTTCTTTTGTTTGAAAAAGTTCCTGTGTGCTATTCCCAAATAGAAGCAAAATAAATACTTTCAAAGATTCATAAAGTTAAGGAAAAATTCTTCCTTGATAAACAAAAATTGAATATGGAAAATGATGTAAACAAGAAAAATTCTGATTGGCCCAAACCTACCTGACCTGATATACAAAAGGCCCATACAGAAGAAAGTCATCATATTCTGGAAACTCCCCTGTGAACAGAACCCCACCCCCACATCTGACACCGTGACCACCTCCTGCTGCTCCCACCTGCTGCAGGACCACCTGCTGGAAGCCAACCTGTGGGTCCAGCTGTTGCCAGCCCTGCTGCGCCCCAACCTGCTGTGAAACCACCTGCTGCAGGACCACCTGCTGTAAACCAGTATGTGAGACCAGCTGCTGCTGCACACCCTGCTGCCAGCCCTGCTGCAGCCCAACCTGCTGTGTAACCACCTGCTACAAAACCACCTGCTACAAGCGAACCTGTGCTCCCACCTGCTGCCAGCCCTGCTACATCCCCAGCTGCTGCAGCACATCTTGCTGCCAGCCCTGCTACATCCCCAGCTGCTGCAGCACATCCTGCTGCCAGCCCTGCTACATCCCCAGCTGCTGCAGCACATCCTGCTGCCAGCCCTGCTACATCCCCAGCTGCTGCAGCACATCCTGCTGCCAGCCCTGCTACATCCCCAGCTGCTGCAGCACATCCTGCTGCCAGCCCTTCTTCCAACCAACTTGCTACAAAACCACCTGTGCAAGACCACCTGCTGTAAACCAACCTGTGGGACCAGTTGCTGCTGCACACCCCGCTGCCAGCCCAGCTGCTGCCGATCAGCTCCTCAGCAGACAAACATCTGCACAACCTTCACAAATTTGCTTCTTTCGGTGAAAACCATTAAGCTATCACCAGTAATTCTGGTCATCATCAGTTTTTATTCTAACATACAGATGGCCTCGAGGGAATGCAGAGTTCTTATTTTCTCTCTCTTCCTGGTCTTGCAGATCTCAGACCAGCTTCTTGAATAAATGATATGGAAATTTAGCTTCAGCTTAAATTCTTAGCGAAGATCTTCACCCCTTCCTCCATTTAACTTAGGAAAGCACTTCCACTACAAATGTCAGCGCTTCATGCATTTTCATAATCACGTTAGTCTACATGAACTTAATACTTTACTTTCTCCTTCCTGTCACTTTGAACTCTCTCCTAAAATGTATTCAGCCTTCATAAATTATTAATAAATTATGCAGCACATTTCATTCTATGTTGTCTGTGCTTATTATACTGTGGTAAACTCATTTGATATGAAATCTACATAATCAATTTCCAAGTGTACAATATGTTGTCACTTTCTCATACACAGAAGGCACAGTGTTGCAGAGACCTCTGGGAGTTACTTATCTTGCATACCTGAAACGTAAGACCCAGTGATTACCAGCTCAGTATTTCCCCTTCCCCAGCACTGGAAACCACAATTTTACCAATCCCATCCAAGTGTGAAGATGGAACATTAATCCTTCTCTCAAATTTTCTTCATCTATTTTATTACTTGATGAACTTTTAAATTTCCTTTTTTAGACAGGGTCTCCCATAGTCACAGGTGGCCTGGAACCCACTATGTAGACCAGGCTGGCTTCAATCACAGAGGTTAGCCTGCCTCTGTCCAACAGGATTAAAGGCATGTTCTACAACACCCAGCTTCTCCTACATCTTAAATACCGTTATAGTGCTGCCATCAAAAGAATATGTTACCTAGGACTTATATCCATTAGAAAGTGGTTCATGCTCCCATAACATTACTGCCACTATTGTGCCATTGGCATATTTTGCCAAGCTAGTTGCTGCTGTGTCTTGCAGGACTCACAGCTGGGTTACCGTCCTCTGTCAGTAACATGCATAGCACATTCTAGGACTAGGAAAGCCAGCAGAGATGCCACTTCGAGGTCAGCGGGAACTTGATTTCTCCTTGTTTGTTCTGCATCTCATATGTGTAGTATCTTCAGCAATACTGTATTACCATCAAAGTCTGACGGTAACCAAGGGCAACAGCAATAGTCAGTATCATTTGAAGATCTGTAAGATCTCTGTGGTCAACAACTCTGAAAGAGACAGTCCATTCCAGACACTGGGCTTTTATTTCTACTCTATTAAGGCCACTGAACCCCTGCTATATGGTAAATACATTTAAACACTTTTTATATTGTCTACATATATGCTGGGAGAAGCTTCCATAGTAGGTTTCCACATGACTCTTTCAAAAGGCCTTTAGTGTTAGTTATTCCTCCTCTTACTTCTCCTTCCCTACCCTCTCATTCCCCACCTGATTAAACCCATCGTATTCGTTAGTCACTTTCCCATTTATATTGCTGCACTCTGTCTCCCTGCCCATATCCCCCACCAACCATGGCATGTTATTAGTTTCCTGACCTCCATGAGTTTCCATTTAAAACACACCTTCTAAAGATTCAAACCTAGTTTCCACTTATGAGAGAGAACATATGAAGTTTGTCTTTATGGGTCTGGGTCACCTCATTTAAGATGAATGTTTTCAGCTTCATCCATTTAACCGGGAATTTCATAATGTCATTTTTCTTAACCACTGAATAATATTCCTCTGTTGTATAAACGTACCATACTTTGATTATCCAATCATTAGCTGATGGACATCTAGGTTGTTTCCATTTCCTGGCTATTGTGAATAAGGAAGCAATGAACAGGTATCTCTGTAGTAGAATAGACTGTACTTTGGTGTATGCTCACGAATGATATGACTGGATCACGTAGAAGATCTATTTTTGGGCTTTTGAAGAACAGCCACAGTGATTTCCATAATGGCTAAAGCAGTTTTCACTCCCACTAGCAGTGAATAAGTGTTTCCCTATGTCACATCCTGCCAACATTTGTCGTCATCTCTTTTGTTGTTTGTTTGTTTTGCTTTTTTGGATCTTAGCCATTCTGACCAGGTAAGATGAAACATCAAAGTAGTTTAATTTGCATTTCCCCCATGGCGAAGATGTTTAACAATTTTTAAGCATTTCTCGGCACTTTGTGTTTCGTCATTTAAAAACTCTCTGTTAGTTCCTTGCCCTAGTTTTCAATTGGGTTTTTATGGGTTTTTTTTTAGTTATTTTTATATTCTATATACTAACCTCTGACAAATGTATAGCTGTGCTTCTTTAATTGAATAATAGTGTCTTTTGCTGTACAAAAGCTTTCTAGTTGCATGAGGTCACATTTGTCAATTGCTGGACTTAATGCCTGAGCTATCAGGGTCCTGTTCACAACATCCTTTCTTTAGTCTGTTAGTTCCAGTGTGCTTCCTACTTTCTTCTCTATCAGATTCATATATCAGGTCTTAAGTTGAGGTCCTAGATCCATTTGTAGTAGATGTTCATACAGGGTGAAAGACAGGAATCTAGTTTCATTCTTCTACATGTAGCTACTTTCACCAGTACCAGTTGTTGAAAATCGTGTCTTTTTCTCCAAGTGTGTTTTGGGCTCCTTTGTCAAAAAGCAGGCAACTATAATAATGCAGTCCCATCTGGGTCCTCAGTTCTATTCCATTGATCAATGCCTCTGTCTTCATGCCAGAACAATGCTATTCTCACTATTGATTCATAGTATAATTTCAAATCAGAGATGTAGATGCTTATCATTCAGGATTGGTTTAGTTGTCCTGGTTCACCTCACAGCAGGGAGTTCACATACATTACAGTTATCAGAGCACCAACCTGCAACTAAACAAATCACAGACCATAGGGGAGAAGCTACTCCTATCACTCTATGCAATAGACATAATATTACACTGACTTAATGACTTACTGATAGACTCAGAGATTAGTGCATTGCTCAACTCTCAAGGTTTTTCTCGCACCAGATGGCAACCAGCACAGAGACCCACAAACAGTCAACAGTCAGAGAATAAGAGACTGTGAGTCTCAGCCTTACATGGAGCACCTCTATCACATATTCTCCTCCCAAAAATCAGGAATTGTTGTTTGAGAGAGAGTTGAAAGATTTGTAAGAGCCGGACATGGTAGGTGAATACAAGAAAACAATGTATCTGGACACCGCAGGGTAGCTGAACATATGAACTTACAACACCTCTGACGGGGCAAGTGGGCAAGAAGCCCCAGATTAACTAAGGATCTACTAGCAACTGACGGATGCTGGGGCAGGGAGAGTCAGTTTTTCCTATTGGTGTGATACCTGTTAGTTTGACCAGACTCCAGGGATTGAACTGACATCCAGGAGCACTTGGGAGGCTGAAATTGGAAACAATAGCCAATTGTTTTGTTTTAAAAACAAAAATTATGACTGCAGAGATGGTGGTTAAGAGCAGTGGCTGTTCTTGCAGAGGACCAGGTTCAGTTCCCAACACCCACATGCTGGATAAGTCCTAAAAACCATATGAAACTCCAGTACCAGGGGATCTGATGCCCTCTTCTTACCTCTGGGCATTTCATGACATGAGTGTACTTACATACATGCAGGTAATACATTCATACACATAAAATTAAAATAATTAAAATATTTTTTAATTTAACAACTAAGTAAATTTTAAAATAAAAAGACATATAATAAGAGAGGAAATGAAATCAAGGAGAGCATACTGGGGAAGGGGTGCATAGGGGGAAGTAGTTTGAGTGTGATCAAAATACATTCTGGTCATCACCAATTTTTATTTAGCACATGGATGGCCTTGAGGGAATGCAGAGCTCTTATGTTCTCTCTCTTTCAGGTCTTCCAGACCTCAAGCTTCAAGAATAATTGATGTGTAACTCTGGCTTCAGCTTAAAATCTGAGTCAAATTCTTCACCTCTTGTTTCATATAATTTAAGAAAGCACTTCTGTTACAAATGTCATAGTTTCATTCATCTTCATAATCACTTATTCTATGTGAACTCCACACTCCTTTCTCCTTCCTGGTCACTTTCCCAAAATGTATGCAGCCTTCATAAATTGTTAATAAATTATGCAGCATATTTAATTCTACATTGTCTGTTACACTGTGGTAAACTCATTTGGTATAAAATCTACTTGCTCAATCGATTTCCAAATGTACAATATAGTGTCACTGTCCCACATACAGAAGACAGTGTGTTACACACATCTCTTGGAGTTACATATTCATCTTGCATACCTGAAATGTAAGACCCAGTGATTACCAACGCAATACCCCCTTCCCCAGCACTGGAAACCACAATCTTACAAACCTCATAAAGTGTGGTGATGCAGCATTGGTTTTCCCTTAAAATTTTCTTCATTTATTTTGTTAGGTAATAAGCTTGTAGATTTCTCCACATCTTAAATATTGTTAATAGTGCAGCCAGCAAGAAAGACATGTTAAGTGAGCCTTAACCCAAGTAGAAAGTGGTTAGTAGCTCCCATCATATTCGTGCCACTATTGTGCCACTGGCATCTTTCAAGTCAGTTGTTGTCCTTTGCAGGACTCAGAGCTGGATTCACTTGCTCTGTCAGCAGCATGCACAGCACATTCTAGCACTGTGAAATCCAGCCAGTGGAGGTGCAGCTTCAAGGTCAGTACCAGCTTGATTTCCCCTTGTTTGTTCTGTGGCTCAGGTGAGTAGCATCTTCAGCACGAAGGTCTTATAGTCAGCTTCCTGTGGGAATGCAGGTGCAGTGGAAGTAGTCCATATCACTTGAGGATCTCTAAGACCTCTCTGGTCAACAATTCCAAAAGAGGGAGTTCATTGCAGCCATTGGACTTTGCATTTGCTAGTCTGTGAAGGCCACTGAACACCTGTTACAGGGTAACTGTATTTAACCTTTTTATACTGCATATGTGTATGTTGAGAGACGCTTCCGTAGTAGGTTTCCACATGGCTCTTTCCAAAGCCCTTTAGTGTTAGTTATTCCTCCTCTTACTTCCCTTCCCTATCCTCCCATTCCCCACCCATTAAACACATCCTATCCGTTAGTCACTTTCCCATTTATATTGCTGCATTCTCACTCCCCTCCATGAACCAGCACACATGGCACATTATTAGTCTGCTGAACTCGATGGATTTTCCATTTGGAACACATCCTCTAAAGATTCAAAGCTAACTTCTACTTATGAGAGAGAACGTCTGACTTTGGTCTTTCTGGGTCTGGATTACCTCACTTAGAATGACTGTTTCCAATTTCACTCTCTTGTCTACTAATTTCATAATTTCATTTTTTTATTATCTCTCCAGCCCCACTCTTTATCTTTTTTTTAACAGTCACATCAAGCTGCATTTTATTTTTTTTTATTTTTTTTTACAATTAAAGTTACAATTTAAACAATATACAAAATATTACAGTAATTCAGATTTTTTGGCATAATGATTACAGACTTGATAAATACATTTTATATCTCATAATAGCAATGAAGATTATACAAAAGCTATTAAAACAATTATAAAAATAAATTCAATTGTCACTTAAGTATCTAAAGAGA